>NC_090245.1:95515586-95548086 GCF_037325665.1 Littorina saxatilis
TCTCTCTCTTTCTTAGTCTCTCTCTCTCTCTTTCTTAGTCTCTCTCTCTCTTTCTTAGTCTCTCTCTCTCTTTCTTAGTCTCTCTCTCTCTTTCTTAGTCTCTCTCTCTCTCTTAGTCTCTCTCTCTCTTTCTTAGTCTCTCTCTCTCTTTTAGTCTCTCTCTCTTTCTTAGTCTCTCTTTCTCTCCCTTAGTCTCTCTCTCTATCTCTTTCTTAGTCTCTCTCTCTCTTTTTTAGTCTCTCTCTCTCTCTTTCTTAGTCTCTCTCTCTCTCTTTCTTAGTCTCTCTCTCTCTTAGTCTCTCTCTCTCTTTCTTAGTCTCTCTCTCTCTCTCTTAGTCTCTCTCTCTTTCTTAGTCTCTCTTTCTCTCTCGTAGTCTCTCTCTCTCTCTTTCTTAGTCTCTCTCTCTCTTTTTTAGTATCTCTCTCTCTCTTTCTTAGTCTCTCTCTTTCTTAGTCTCTCTCTCTCTTTCTTAGTCTCTCTCTCTCTTTCTTAGTCTCTCTCTCTATTTCTTTGTCTCTCTCTCTCTCTCTTTCTTAGTCTCTCTCTCTTTCTTAGTCTCCCTCTCTCTCTTAGTCTCTCTCTCTCTCTTTCTTAGTCTCTCTCTCTCTCTTTCTTAGTCTCTCTCTCTCTTTCTTAGTCTCTCTCTCTTTCTTAGTCTCTCTCTCTCTTTCTTAGTCTCTCTCTCTCTTTCTTAGTCTCTCTCTCTCTCTTTCTTAGTCTCTCTCTCTTTCTTAGTCTCTCTCTCTCTCTTTCTTAGTCTCCCTCTCTCTCTTTCTTAGTCTCTCGCTCTCTTTCTTAGTCTCTCACTCTCTTTCTTAGACTCTCTCTCTCTCTTTCTTAGTCTCTCTCTCTCTCTTTCTTAGTCTCTCTCTCTCTTTCTTAGTCTCTCTCTCTCTCTCTTTCTTAGTCTCTCTCTCTCTCTTTCTTAGTCTCTCTCTCTCTCTCTCTCTCTTTCTTAGTCTCTTAGTCTCTCTCAGTCTCTCCCTCCCCCTCTCCCTCCCCCTCTCCCTCCCCCTCTCCCTCCCCCTCTCCCTCCCCTGCAAGAGGTCGGTGAAGGGAGAAACTCGATGCAACCACTGAAGTAGCGCTGTGGGTTTCCCTGAACCCACCCCGTCGTTAGAGAAATAAACGATAAAAACCCTCTTTCAAATGTATGGGTTCAGACAAACCCGCATCGTCGTTAGAGGAATAAACGGTAAAAACCCTCTTTCAAATGTATGGGTTCAGACAAACCCGCATCGTCGGGAGTGTGTAGTCAAAAGCGGCATCCGGCAAAGGTTAAATAGATGCCTCATATCTTCACTGACATCATTGCTGCTATATCATTCACCTGAACGTCAGTATTTGTGACACTTAGAAAGTAGCACCTGAAAGACCGGTCGCATTCCTTGCGGCATTTAGTCATGACAATCATAAAAGCTCCTGTGTTTGCACTAATTGTATTCTCTGTTGCTGTTGTGATGGCCACTGATGTCAACGCACACACCATATTTCAGCGAGATGACCACGTCATGATCGAGAGAAAGCAGCCTCTCGAATTGACGCTACAAACGGCTAGCCACGTTTCACCGCATACGGCGTCAAGGAACGGCGAAATAGTTACCAGTAGCTATCAAGGCGCTGACCAGTCACCTCAGAAAGTGTCTTTGACAAGCAAGTCCCCCCTTAGGTCTCTTGCAATCACTAACCTGACACAAATGACTTCCGGCACACCAGCAAACAGCACACGTGGCCTTCAGAGGAATGTGAGGGGATGGCTCTCTCTGTCCACTGCTGTCCTTCCCGACACGTCGGTTGTGGCACAAAGTGGAAGTGGGCCTACTTCACGATTCTCCTTCCATGACGGAACGTGGAGCATGAGGGGTGTCAACACTAACACGGGGATGTCCAGCCATCACCTCACACACGAAATAAGAACGCACGTAAGCACTGTCTCTGCTGGTACGTCTGATGAATCTTCCAAGCACAACGGCAGAAACACACCCTCGGCCTTGCCGTCTCCTTATGGACCGAGCCTCAGACACACAGAAAGCAATCCCGGAACAACTACGACTGTCCTCCTATCGCCAGTTGTGACCTCAGCGGCGAACGGGTCCCGGCTGCAAGTGGACACGGAGTTTGTGGTCAAGTGTCTCCTAACCGACATCATCGTCGCTCTGCCTGCCCTGGACGGTCAGCTGGTGTTTGACGTTGACCAACAGCGGCTGAGTGATGAGCTGAACGCCAGCCTGGAGTGTCACATGACCATGCTGTCTCCACCCGGCAAGGTGCTCATGCTGCAGTTCAGCGAGACTTCGCGACAAGACGCTGCCATCAGAGTGTTCTCTGTGTCAGAGACGGCTGCAGATGGCCACCTGAAGCCATACCGCAGAATGGACGTCGTGTCAACGTCCACGCAGGATCACATGTGGGACAGGCGAGCTTTCACCAACCCGGGCCAGAAGGTGTGGTTCCACGTGGAAAAGGACAATGGCGTGAATGAAGTTCCCCCCATCGTGGTCACCTTCACCTGGGTGGATGTGTCGCGGGTACCGGGCCTGGAGACCGTCTTCACAACGCCCACCTCAGGTTCAAAGACTCATAAGTTTATTGCTACGTTATTTTGTTAGAATGTATATGTATTTGGTGTTTAAACAGTATGGTTTTACTCATGGTCGATATATGTAAAGCGCTGAGAGCATAGTGTACTGTAGTTCGCGCTATATAAGCCGTAATTATTATTAGTATTATATGTTATTTAGTTGTAACTACGTAGTGTCTTTCAGGCCTGGTTCTAGGGGAGGGGGTGGGGGAGGATCTTGGGTTCTGAAAGACCCCTCCCCCACCCCCCCCCCCCCCCTTACACGGCAAATATACCTTTTGTTTAGGAGTGACCTAAATACCCCTTTCAAGTGCTAGAAAGTATCAGCTTTGTCTTTTCAAGGCATGTATTTGCAAAGCTGCCTTCTAATGATGATAACAGCAACCTCTGATTGTCCAACTGTTATCATGAGTTATTTCTAATATGCTGACTGTTAGCAAATGATAACAGACACGTCGAGAAAAAATATATCAAGCATGAGCCTTTTAGGCGAATGCTGATATCGTTTGTGAGACATGTCTGTTATTATTTGCTAACAGTCAGCATATTAAAAATAACGGTTTTATTACCGTAATTCGACCAACAGAAATTTCGAAGCGACCCTGCGAATTAGACAGAACAGCCGCAATGGAAACTTGAGCGCTCCTACCTGATTATGCCTGTCAGTCAAAGCATTATCGTGACCTGGGTCAGCCAATCAGAGTAACACACCTGACGTGATCATGAATATTCACAGGTCATTGCACTGCACACTCAGATGATGGGCGGTGCCTTGCTGTTCTGTAAAGCACCCACCGACAACACTCGTTTTCGGCATTTTCTTTAGTTAAAGAGAGTATTATCTGACAGCATTTGAAGTGTCATTCTTTAGAATAAATCACGTTGATATTGTTGATTTAAATTTTTACTTTGTCTTGTTAATTTTTAGCTTGATAAAGAAAAAAGGTCCCTGCCTGAACGTTATAACATTTAGAGGGTTACCTAGAATCCGTCCTGATTGGTCAAAAAGCCATATGGGGCACTGAATTGGTAATACGTACCTGTAAAGCTGCCTTCTAATGATGATAACAGCAACCTCTGACTGTTCAACTGTTATGTACCTGTAAAGCTGCCTTCTAATGATGATAACAGCAACCTCTGACTGTTCAACTGTTATGTATTTGTAAAGCTGCCTTCTACTGATGATAACAGCAACCTCTGACTATTCAAATGTTATGTACCTGTAAAGCTGCCTTCTATTGATGATAACAGCAACCTCTGACTATTCAACTGTTATGTATTTGTAAAGCTGCCTTCAAATGATAACAGCAACCTCTGACTGTTCAACTGTTATGTATTTGTAAAGCTGCCTTCTATTGATGATAACAGCAACCTCTGACTAGTCAACTGTATGTACCTGTAAAGCTGCCTTCTAATGATGATAACAGCAACCTCTGACTGTTCAACTGTATGTACCTGTCTTAAAATGCAGGTGCCACTATCTGCCCCCTTGCCAGTGTGTGTCTCAGCGTGCCACCTCTGACTGGTTTATCATATCAACTGATTGTTGACACTTGAAGTATCCTAAAAGCCAGTGTTCTGATTGTAGCGTGCCACCTCTGACTATTTTATCATATCAACTCATTGTTGACACTTGAAGCTTCCTAATAGCCAGTGTCCTAATTATAGCGTGCCACCTCGGACTGGTTTATCATATCAAGTGATTGTTGACATTTGAAGCATCCTAAAAGCCAGTGTTTTGATCGAATTGTGCACAGGGTACATTCAGACGGCCAACTTCCATCCCTACATCCAGAAACACTTCAACAAGATGGACAAGTGGGCACAGGTGGATGTTCCACCAGCCACCTGGATCATGGTCAGCTTTGCCCACCTAATGTGTCGCTGGCATTTGGTCATTCACGTATACGTGGGGGAAAGGACTGGGGATCCTATCGACGTGTGTGACACCGGGTTTGTCCAGCCTGCCCTGTGGAGAACTCATGCCCTGCACGTGCTCTTCGGCAAAGTAGACGGTTCACTGTTTGGCGATTTCCTCGTATATGGTTTGTTGTTGCTTTCTCTGTGTACTTCTTCTTCTGTTCCCCTCCTCCTCCTCTGCTTATTCTTCTGTTCCCCTCCTCCTCCTCCTCTGCTTCTTCTTCTGTTCCCCTCCTCCTCCTCCTCTGCTTCTTCTTCTGTTCCCCCTCCTCCTCCTCTGCTTCTTCTTCTGTTCCCCTTCTCCTCTTCTTCTGCTTATTCTTCTGTTCCCCTCATCCTCATCCTCTGCTTCTTCTTCTGTTCCCCTCCTCCTCTGCTTCTTCTTCTGTTCCCATCCCCCTCTGCTTCTTCTGTTCCCCTCCTCCTCCTATTCTGCTTCTTCTTCTGTTCCCCTCCTCCTCCTCCTCCTCTGCTTCTTCTTCTGTTCCCCTCCTCCTCCTCCTCTGCTTCTTCTACTGTTCCCATCCTCCTCCTCTGCTTCTTCTTCTGTTCCCCCCTCAACCTCCTCTGCTTCTTCTTCTGTTCCCCACCTCCTCCTCCTCTGCTTCTTCTTCTGTCCCCCACCTCCTCCTCCTCTGCTTATTCTTCTGTTCCCCTCCTCCTCCTCTTCTGCTTATTCTTCTGTTCCCCTCATCCTCCTCTTCTGCTTATTCTTCTGTTCCCCTCATCCTCCTCCTCTTCTGCCTATTATTCTGTTCCCCTCCTCCTCCTCCTCTTCTGCTTATTATTCTGTTCCCCTCCTCCTCCTATTCTGTTTATTCTTCTGTTCCCCTCCTCCTCCTCCTCTTCTGCTTCTTCTTCTGTTCCCCTCCTCCTCCTCCTCTTATGCTTCTTCTTCTGCCCCCCTCTCCTCCTCTTCTGCTTCTTCTTCTGTTCCCCACTTTCTCCTCTTCTGCTTATTCTTCTGTTCCCCTCCTCTTCTGCTTCTTCTTCTGTTCCACTCCTCCTTCTCTTCTGCTTATTCTTCTGTCCCCCCTCATCCTCCTCCTCTTCTGCTTATTATCATATTTCCCTCCTCCTCCTCTTCTGCTTCTTCTTCTGTTCCCCTCCTCCTCCTCTGCTTCTTCTTCTGTTCCCCCTCCTCCTATTCTGCTTCTTCTTCTGTTCCCCTCCTCCTCCTCTGCTTCTTCTTTTGTTCCCCTCCTCCTCCTCTGCTTCTTCTTCTGTTCCCCTCCTCCTCTGCTTCTTCTTCTGTTCCCCTCCTCCTCCTCCTCTGCTTCTTCTACTGTTCCCATCCTGCTCCTCTGCTTCTTTTTCTGTTCCCCTCCTCCTCTGCTTCTTCTTCTGTTCCCCTCCTCCACCGCCTCTGCTTCTTCTTCTGTTCCCTTCCTCCTCCTCTGCTTATTCTTCTGTTCCCATCCTCCTCCTCCTCTTCTGCTTCTTCTTCTGTTCCCCTCCTCCTCCTCCTCCTCTTATGCTTCTTCTTCTGTTCCCCTCCTCCTCCTCCTCCTCTGCTTATTCTTCTGTTCCCCTCCTCCTCCTCCTCCTCTGCTTCTTCTTCTGTTCCCCTCCTCCTCCTCCTCCTCTGCTTCTTCTTCTGTTCCCCTCCTCCTCCTCTTCTGCTTCTTCTTCTGTTCCCCTCCTCCTCATCATCTGCTTATTATTATGTCCCCTTCCTCCTCCTCTGCTTCTTCTTCTGTTCCACTTCTCCTTCTCTTCTGCTTATTCTTCTGTCCCCCCCTCATCCTCCTCCTCTTCTGCTTATTATCATATTTCCCTCCTCCTCCTCTTCTGCTTCTTCTTCTGTTCCCCACTTCCTCCTCTTCTGCTTATTCTTCTGTTCCCCCCTCCTCCTATTCTGCTTCTTCTTCTGTTCCCTTCCTCCTCCTCTGCTTCTTCTTCTGTTCCCCTCCTCCTCCTCTGCTTCTTCTTCTGTTCCCCTCCTCCTCTGCTTCTTCTTCTGTTCCCCTCCTCCTCCTCCTCTGCTTCTTCTACTGTTCCCATCCTGCTCCTCTGCTTCTTTTTCTGTTCCCCTCCTCCTCTGCTTCTTCTTCTGTTCCCTTCCTCCACCGCCTCTGCTTCTGTTCCACTCCTCCTCCTCTGCTTCTTCTTCTGTTCCCCTCCTCCTCCTCCTCTGCTTCCTCTTCTGTTCCCCTCCTCCACCTCCTCTGCTTCTTCTTCTGTTCCCATCCTCCTCTGCTTCTTCTTCTGTTCCCCTCCTCCTCCTCCTCCTCTGCTTCTTCTTCTGTTCCCCTCCTCCTCCTCTGCTTCTTCTTCTGTTCCCCTCCTCCTCTGCTTCTTCTTCTGTTCCCCTCCTCCTCCTCCTCTGCTTCTTCTACTGTTCCCATCCTGCTCCTCTGCTTCTTTTTCTGTTCCCCTCCTCCTCTGCTTCTTCTTCTGTTCCCCTCCTCCACCGCCTCTGCTTCTTCTTCTGTTCCCCTCCTCCTCCTCTGCTTCTTTTTCTCTTCCCCTCCTCCTCCTCCTCCTCTGCTTCCTCTTCTGTTCCCCTCCTCCACCTCCTCTGCTTCCTCTTCTGTTCCCATCCTCCTCTGCTTCTTCTTCTGTTCCCCTCCTCCTCCTCCTCCTCTGCTTCATCTTCTGTCCCCCACCTCCTCCTCTGCTTCTTCTTCTGTTCCCATCCTCCTCTGCTTCTTCTTCTGTTCCCCTCCTCCTCCTCTGCTTCTTCTTCTGTTCCCATCCTCCTCCTCCTCCTCCTCTGCTTCTTCTTCTGTTCCCCTCCTCCTCCTCCTCTGCTTCTTCTACTGTTCCCATCCTCCTCCTCTGCTTCTTTTTCTGTTCCCATCCTCCTCTGCTTCTTCTTCTGTTCCCCTCCTCCTCCTCCTCCTCTGCTTCTTCTTCTGTTCCACTCCTCCTCCTCTGCTTCTTCTTCTGTTCCCATCCTCCTCTGCTTCTTCTTCTGTTCCCCTCCTCCTCCTCCTCTGCTTCTTCTTCTGTTCCCCTCCTCCTCCTCCTCCTCTGCTTCTTCTTCTGTTCCCCTCCTCCACCGCCTCTGCTTCTTCTTCTGTTCCCCTCCTCCTCCTCCTCTGCTTCTTCTTCTGTTCCCATCCTCCTCCTCCTCTGCTTCTTCTACTGTTCCCCTCCTCCTCTGCTTCTTCTTCTGTTCCCCTTCTCCTCCTCTGCTTCTTCTTCTGTTCCCCTCCTCCTCTTCCTCCTCTGCTTCTTCTTCTGTTCCCCTCCTCCTCCTCCTCTTCTTCTTCTTCTTCTTCTTCTTCTTCTTCTTCTTCTTCTTCTTCTTCTTCTTCTTCTTCTTCTTCTTCTTCTTCTTCTTCTTCTTCTTTCTGTCTTTCTGTCTTTCTGTCTTACTTTTTTTCCCTTATTCTTCTTTGCTGTCGTCGACGTCTTCTTCTTCTTCTTCTTGTTTGTTTGGTTTTGAAGTTGTTAGCTTTACTTGTATGTCTGTTTTCTTCGCGCCATCTTATGTAGCCATACTCGATCTTCGTCCTTTGTTGTTGACCTGCGTGTGGGAGCTTGACACGTCCATACCCTACGTATTATTAGCACCAGGCTGTTGTTGACCTGCGTGTGGGAGCTTGACACGTCCATACCCTACGTATTATTAGCACCAGGCTGTTGTTGACCTGCCTGTGAGAGCTTGACACGTCCATACACTACGTATTATTAGCACCAGGCTGTTGTTGACCTGCGTGTGAGAGCTTGACACGTCCATACACTACGTATTATTAGCACCAGGCTGTTGTTGACCTGCGTGTGAGAGCTTGACACGTCCATACCCTACGTATTATTAGCACCAGGCTGTTGTTGACCTGCGTGTGAGAGCTTGACACGTCCATACCCTACGTATTATTAGCACCAGGCTGTTGTTGACCTGCGTGTGAGAGCTTGACACGTCCATACACTACGTATTATTAGCAACCAGGCTGTTGTTGACCTGCGTGTGAGAGCTTGACACGTCCATACACTACGTATTATTAGCACCAGGCTGTTGTTGACCTGCGTGTGAGAGCTTGACACGTCCATACCCTACGTATTATTAGCACCAGGCTGTTGTTGACCTGCGTGTGAGAGCTTGACACGTCCATACCCTACGTATTATTAGCACCAGGCTGTTGTTGACCTGCGTGTGAGAGCTTGACACGTCCATACACTACGTATATTAGCACCAGGCTGTTGTTGACCTGCGTGTGAGAGCTTGACACGTCCATACACTACGTATATTAGCACCAGGCTGTTGTTGACCTGCGTGCGAGAGTTTGACACGTCCATACACTACGTATATATTAGCACCATGCTCTTGTTGACCTGCGTGCGAGAGTTTGACACGTCCATACACTACGTATATTAGCACCAGGCTGTTGTTGACCTGCGTGTGAGAGTTTGACACGTCCATACACTACGTATTAGCACCAGGCTGTTGTTGACCTGCGTTTGAGAGCTTGATACATCCATACACTACGTATATTAGCACCAGGCTGTTGTTGACCTGCGTGTGAGAGCTTGACACGTCCATACACTACGTATATTAGCACCAGGCTGTTGTTGACCTGCGTGTGAGAGCTTGATACATCCATACACTACGTATATTAGCACCAGGCTAGTGTTGACCTGCGTGTGAGAGTTTGGCACGTCCATACACTACGTATATTAGCACCAGACTGTTGTTGACCTGCGTGTGAGAGTTTGGCACGTATATTAGCACCATGCTCTTGTTGACCTGCGTGTGAGAGTTTGACACGTCCATACACTACGTATATTAGCACCAGGCTGTTGTTGACCTGCGTGTGAGAGCTTGGCACGTCCATACGCTACGTATATTAGCACCAGGCTGTTGTTGACCTGCGTGTGAGAGTTTGACACGTCCATACGCTACGTATATTAGCACCATGCTGTTGTCGACCTGCGTGAGAGAGTTTGACACGTCCATACGCTACGTATATTAGCACCAGGCTGTTGTTGACCTGCGTGTGAGAGCTTGACACGTCCATACACTACGTATTAGCACCAGGCTGTTGTTGACCTGCGTTTGAGAGCTTGATACATCCATACACTACGTATATTAGCACCAGGCTGTTGTTGACCTGCGTGTGAGAGCTTGACACGTCCATACACTACGTATATTAGCACCAGGCTGTTGTTGACCTGCGTGTGAGAGCTTGATACATCCATACACTACGTATATTAGGACCAGGCTAGTGTTGACCTGCGTGTGAGAGTTTGGCACGTCCATACACTACGTATATTAGCACCAGACTGTTGTTGACCTGCGTGTGAGAGTTTGGCACGTATATTAACACCAGGCTGTTGTTGACCTGCGTGTGAGAGTTTGGCACGTCCATACACTACGTATATTAGCACCAGGCTGTTGTTGACCTGCGTGTGAGAGCTTGGCACGTCCATACACTACGTATATTAACACCAGGCTGTTGTTGACCTGCGTGTGAGAGCTTGACACGTCCATACACTACGTATATTAGCACCAGGCTGTTGTTGACCTGCGTGTCAGAGCTTGACACGTCCATACACTACGTATATTAGCACCAGGCTGTTGTGTCATTGTATTCATCGGTAGTGCATTAACCGTAAGCAAGTGATCACAGACATACCGAGCAAATGGATAATAGACAGGCTTGATTGTGTTTAATGTGGCCAGAAATAACAATTAGCAGGTCACTTAAAATCGGTGCTGGTTGGCCAAATTATTCGCTAAGGGCACTAAAGTGGAAATGTCGAATACTTGTTCGCAGAGATCAGTTAAGCCAGCCTTGGTCTGAGTGTTCCTGTTCGATCCTTCCCTGAATCGTAGTTTTGCTGTCAGTCTTCAACGTGTGACGTTCTGGGGGGGGGTCGACGGAGGAACGTGGTGGCGGTCTGCTCTCTGGAGGGGACGCTCACTCAGTCTGACTCCGCGACTTAGCAGTCAATGTCGTTAGTAGGGGGCATAGTAGGTAGTGGGCTGCGTCCGTTTGCTCGGGACAGACCCACTACTGAACACCGTCGAAGTGACCCGACATCCCTCCCTGGAGCGTCTGTAAAATCGACAAGCCTGGCAGCGGAACGAAATTCATATGTGGATGGAGCAGTGAGTGCAGGGACGGGGCGGTGAGAGAGCACAGCGGGACAAAGAACAGGTGTAAAGACGGAAAAAAAGCAAACAAAAAAAGCCAGGCTGCATTTGATTTTGATGCATTGGAAGTAGTTTGAATGCACAACTGAAAACTTGAAAACAAACTACACAAACCAACACAAAGACCCCATATCACATTTAAACCATTATGCACGGAGGGAGTTATCAGCAGTGACTTGACTTGACACTCCAGACACTTCAAGGGCGATAACCTAAATCATTGCTGATGGTTGCTGATGTTTGAGTTGTGACCCTTGTCATCTCGTCACGTGTCTTCGCACGCATCCACCTACTCTGTTCCTTCCAACTTTGCAAATCGTCATGTTTGTTCTCTTGTTACAATTGACATCCATTTTACTTGAATATGCAGGTTTCCAGCGCCTCTTCTAGTCGACATGAAGGACAATATGCGATGTTTGATGGGTTGTTGTCAGACCATCTTTTTTGTCGGTCCGAGGGGGAGCATAATTATCGTCTTTTGTTTCATATTTATTGACCAAGGCCGAAGGCCAAACCACCAAACATCGTTTTTGTCATCCTTTTGGTAGTGAGAAAATAAGTGCAAAATCAACACAAGGAGCCATACTTTGAAATACGAGTTGCGTTCGATAATACATGTTTTGGGGCCCAAGCGCGTTGTTGCAATCAAAGCTGGCGTGTAAAAGCAAATGTATCTGTGTTTTGAGTTCATAACATGTTGAGATAAGTCGGTCAGGTTTGAGGATGCACAGTTCTGTAGGTTCCTCTCAGTATTCCACCCCCTCGTATTTCAGTTGTAAATATTAAGCTTAGTAATCGAATGTGGAAGCTACGTTGGGTGTCGAAGGTCACAGAAGATTTTCATCGTGCAGCAAGGCACGTTGGGTCAAATGTCACAGAAGATTTGCGTCGTGCAGCGAAGGAGAGAATCGGGATCTTGTTTTCGACTCATTGTCTCTTTGTTTTTCATTGGACCTGTATTTCTGCTTGCTCGGCTTTGTTAGATGTTTGCATTTCTTGTTGCTATGTTCTTTGCTTTTATTATTATTTCTTATTTGCGCTTCGTTTATCGATACAACGTCTTGCGCACGGGTCAAAATTTGTGTGTCAGGCGTCAATCGGTTGTTTATTATTATTATAATTATGAAGTCTTATATCGCGCGCGTATCTCCAGACTCGGACTCAAGGCGCAGGGATCTATTTATGACGTGTGAGATGGATTTTTTTTACACAATACATCACGCATTCATATCGACCAGCAGATCGCAGCCATTTCGGCGCATATCCTACTTTTCACGGCCTATTATTCCTAGTCACACGGGTATTTTGGTGGACTTTTTTTTATCTATTCCTATACAATTTTGCCAGGAAAGACCCTTTTGTCAATCGTGGGATCTTCAACGTGCACACCCCAATGTAGTGTACACGAAGGGACGTCGGATTTTTGTCTCATCCGAAAGACTAGCACTTGAACCCACCACCTAGGTTAGGAAAGGGGGGGGGGGAGAAAATTGCGAACGCCCTGACCCAGGGTCGAACTCGCAACCTCTCGCTTCTGAGCGCAAGTGCGTTACCACTCGGCCACCCAGTCCTCGACGTTCGCGTTTCTCCGAACGTCTGTGTATCGAAACACAGATACACGCACTCCTTGACTTTGTAAGAAGAGAAAACATATCGCTAGGCCCCCGTGGCGCAGTGGTTAGCGCATCGGACTGCGGGCCGGGAGATCGTGGTTCGAATCCCATAAGGGGAGCGTGGGTTTTTCGAGCTTCGGTCGGCTCCTACCCAGAGTGGAAGTGCTAAAGTTCCAATGGGAAGGCTGGGATCACACAGCCGAGTGTCATTCACTTCACGAATGAAAACTTGTCTCGATTCTTGTGACCCTTCCAGCTCAGGGCTCTCATGGTGACCTTGGTCCCGGTGTTCCTGTTCCAGCCATCCCTGAATATTCTGCTGCCAGCCTGCTCCAGGGGGGTCGACGGAAGGACGCAGTGGCGGTCTGCTCTCTGAGGAGACGCTCACTCAGTCTGGCTCCGCGACTTAACAGTCAGTGTCGTAAGTAGAGGGCTTAGTAGGTAGCGGTGCCTGTGTCCCTTGCCAGGAACAGGACCAATACTGAACACCGTCGAAGTGACTCAGCAGCAGTGCAGTGTCATCTTCCGAGGGTAGCCTGTTGCAGCGGCCTGACATCCTTCCCTGGAGTGTCTGTAAAGTTAGTGAGGGTGCCCAGGTGTCTGACCAACACTGGGGGCTCATTGATTCGACAAAGTCTGGCGGTGGAACGAAGTTCAGGGGTGGATGTTGCAGTGAGTGCCGGGACGGGGCGGCGTGGGAGCATTCTGGGAGAAGGAACAAGCGTCGGGACAAGCAAAAAGAGAATAAAAAATAAAAAATAAAAAATCGCTAGGTTTCATTTGTTTGTGATGAATTTATTACCTTTCATGAAATAGTTTTGTATTTTGGTTACTTTTGCCAGTTTGCCAGTTCGTTTTTGGAACTTTGCAAAGCAGTGTCGTCTGTCAGTCTTGGTCTGGGGAAACGCCTATGAAAAGAGCCGAAGAATCCCCGTCTATTGGGTTTGCTTTTGATTATCCTGGTATAACCTGCTTCCTGCAAGTATGGGAACCGGGGATTTATTGCATGGGGAACATGAGATTTATTTTCCAGCTGGCTGTGAATGAAAACTCGTGAAAATGATGACAACTTGAATCATTTCACAAGTGACAACTGTTATCCTTTTCATTGTCTATGCAGGTTTCGATATATTATTTTTCCATTATTTCACTTGTGACAATTGCCATCGTTTTCTCCTGACAATTCCGGTTTCCAGCTTCTCTTTTTTTCTGCCCTTGACCATGCAGGTTTCCAGCTGCGCGTTTTACATTTAGTGAAGTTTTGATTTATTATTTCACTTGTGACAGTTGCCATTTTTTTCACTTGACCATGCAGATTTCCAGCTGAGCTTTTTACATTTAGTGAAGTTTTGATTTATTATTTCACTTGTGACAGTTGCCATTTTTTTCACTTGACCATGCAGGTTTCCAGCTGAGCTGTTTACATTTAGTAAAGTTTTTATTTATTCATTCACTTGTGACAGTTGACATTTTTTTCACTTGACCATGCAGGTTTCCAGCTGCTCTTTTCCCTGCACCGTGACGGTCAGCAGCCCCAGCGGACACATGACGGGCGATGGAACTGCAGTACTGACCACTGGCCAGAGGCCCAGCAACACTTTCCCTGCAACCTGGATTCCGACTGTGCAGACGGCAGGGACGAAGACAACTGTCCCTACTCCAGCCCCGAGTGTGGGCGCGGACTGATCGTTGTGGGACGCAAGTGCTGCATCTTGATTCGATCCGTAAGTCCACAAGAGCTTGTATCAAAGCGCCGGTCGAAGAGTGAATAATTATAGAAATACTACAGAATTATAAGGAGTACAGTACTTCAATCGACCTGCGCTTTGATACAGCCTACCAAAGGACCGCTCACGTGACCTACGTTCAGCCGATTCTTGATTTTCGAGCGATTTGTCCCCCTAAGGAAAGTGAGTTGAAAATGGCCGCCATGAAAACAGCACAAATGCTTAGCCTGCTTTGAAGCTAGCAGTTGAAGTGGCTCGCAGACTTCTAGGCGTCTTTGTATGGGAGGCATAACTCATCGAGCGAGCAAGGATCTCGCATTAAGTTATATTATTATATTTTACAACAAGTGAGCGTGTCGAGGAAAGCTATTTGAAAATCGGACGAAAACGCCGAACAGCGCTCAACTTAGATGAGTTTGTAAGCCGCATCTACGTTTCGTTTAAAAATCGCCAAACTGACTGGTTACATGATCAACTTCTTGCCGATTTGGTCTCGCTAACTTCTGAGCACCTTCCGTCGTCTTTGAAACTGTACTGAAATTAGGCGCACCAACCAAATGAGGATAGTTGCCTTGTACAGGAATTTCCTCAGTATTTGAAGAAGAAGAAGAACAAGTCGCGTAAGGCAAAATTACTACATTTAGTCAAGCTGTGGAACTCACAGAATGAAACTGAACGAAGTCCGCCGCTAGTGAAAAAGGCAGTGAAAGTGACGAGCCTGTTTGGCGCGGTAGCGGTTGCTCTGTGCTTCATAGCAAGCTTTACTGTACCTCTCTTCGTTTTAACTTCTGTGCGTGTCTTTAATCCAAACATATCATATCTATATATGTTTTTGGAATCAGGTATCGACAAGGAATAAGATGAAAGTGTTTTTAAATTGATTTCGAAAATTTAGATTTGATCATAATTTTTATATTTTTAATTGTCAGAGCTTGTTTTTAATCCGAATATAACATATTTATATGTTTTTGGAATCAGAAAATGATGAAGAATAAGATGAACGTAAATTTGAATAGTTTAATGGTTTTTTTTACAATTTTCAGATTTTTAATGACTAAAGTCATTAATTAATTTGTAAACCACCAAGCTGAAATGCAATACCGAAGTCCGGCCTTCCTCGAAGATTGCTTGGCCAAAATTTCAATCAATTCGATTGAAAAATGAGGTGTGACAGTGCCGCCTCAACTTTTTACAAAAAGCCGGATATGACGTCATCAAAGACATTTATTGAAAAAATGAAAAAAAATCCGGGGATATCATTCCCAGGAACTCTCATGTCAAATTTCATAAAGATCGGTCCAGTAGTTTGGTCTGAATCGCTCTACACACACACACAGACAGACAGACACACACACACACACACACACACACACGTACACACACACACACACACACACACACACACACACACACACACACACACACACACACACACACACATACACCGCGAGCCTCGTCTCCATTCCCCCTCTATGTTAAAACATTTAGTCAAAACTTGACTAAATGTAAAAAGTACATGGGATGCCCTTAATACCCTTTATGCGGTTTATCCCGGACTTAAGTCCCTAACCTCGACTCTCGCATGCCGGCTCTGAGCATCAAGGCCGGCTTGTAAAGAATGGACGGTGATGTGGCTACACCAAGCAGCGACAGTCACAAGCGAAGGCAAGACACAACAGGTATAAATGTGTCATGCCCGCATACCTACGAATGTCAGACTGTGGTTACCAACACACACGCACACACACATATAGTTTTCTCTCGCACTGTTGACGGTATTATTCCCCCCTCTGCTTCTTTACCTCTGTAAACTTGTAGGGGTAGTTATTTTTCGATAATGACCCAGCAACCAAACAAATAACGACCCAGCAACAGCCTGAATCCTCGATAGTGCAATGGGTTGAGAAGCTGTTCTGTTTCGGTACTACTTTTTGCGACTGAAAAGTTCCGAACGCTCTAATGTACGAAGTATACATCTCTGGAGCAAACAATACAAACATACCGCATTTAAATTAACAACTACAGGCCTGAACACATGAATCTCCATATAAAATCCATGAGTTCGGTTGTTTTCTGAATCTAGATCAGACGTTCATCACAAGCAATTTCCCAAGGCAAGTAACTCATACTTTGTCTAGCGAGAAGAGTAGTTCCCCTTCTTTTCACTCAGTTTCTTCGACAACAGACTGCAATCCGACGGTCAGTTTTCAACAATATTTCATTTAATAAACAGATCACACGCAACCAAATGCACACATCTCATCAATTTAAACAACATAAAGCGGTTTCATACACTATTTTCCCCAGGAAACTTAACTTCATACAGTTTTTAACGTTGGAACACGGGTGCAAAAGTTCGTCTGCTGGTCCCATTTGACGAAAGAACATTATCATAACCGATACCAAAACATATACATAACACACAATATCTGCCTTTGCCGCCACAGCAGAATAACAGCATATCTATGTACTTGATTTTAGTCCAAAATAGGAAAACTGACAAGAAGTGTTAACAGAATGGAATGATTTGCACGGAACTATACAACCGCGCATTAATCGATCGCCTGCGCAGGTTGACTGGTTGAGTGAATAGGATTCGATCAAACTTTCGCAAAAAACCTCCTCTTTTCTTTGAATAACTGAAGAAAGGAGGAATAAAGAGGTTACACACCTCGTCTCAGTGATTATCAAAAATAATGGTCTCAGTTCGCGGTCATGAAAAAGCTCGCTAAAGCTCGCATTTTTCATGATCCGCTAACTTCGACCATTATTTTTGATAATCACTGAGACTCGGCATGTAACCTCTACATACATGCCATGCTGGGACGCAACTATATAGGGATTGGGGCGGCGCTGCTTTCAAACCAGTTTGTCGCTTTCGGCGTGGGTTCGACCCCAAGGTCAGCGAGATATTTAATTGCCAGAGTCAAAGGTGAAGATGCTCCTCGGTGTCGGAACATGCATGCGCACGATACAGATGCTAAGCTGACAGTGAACGACTCAGGGCTTGGAAACATGAACGCATGCAGAAAAAACCCAACTGAATAGCGCCGTACTGTTTAACAGCTCGCTTTTCCACGTGAGAAAGCAGCTCGAGTTTACACCAGGGTAACCTTGTTCTTATCCCCGTTGTGTTTCACGTGCGAGAGGTACGTTGTAGGAGCCCGACATGACTGTATGATACCTTATTCCTATTCCCGTTGTGTTTCACGTTGCAGAAGCCCGACATGACTGTATGATACCTTATTCCTATCCAGGTTGTGTTTCACGTTGCAGGAGACCGACATGGCTGTATGATACCTTGTTCCTATCCCCGTTGTGTTTCACGTTGCAGAAGCCCGACATGACTGTATGATACCTTGTTCCTATCCCCGTTGTGTTTCACGTTGCAGGAGCCCGACATGACTGTATGATACCTTATTCCTATCCCCGTTGTGTTTCACGTTGCAGGAGCCCGACATGACTGTATGATACCTTATTGTTATCCCCGTTGTGTTTGACGTTGCAGGAGCCCGACGTGGCTCGCAAGACGTGGAACGAAGCCGACGCGGACTGCCGACGTCGTGGCGGGCTGCTGGTCAGTTTGAACGGACCCGAGGACTGGCACTCTCTGGAATTATATATGTATCGCCACTTGCGGGAAGTTTTTATTGGACTTCGGACGACATCTGACAGTCTGCCGCCCGTGTACGTGGTTTGCTTCTTGCGGTGTGTTCACAATGTGATGTGCAGATGTACCTTCTCAATCCTTCCGGAGATTGTATATGTCGATAACATTCTGATTACAAAACTGTTAACACTTTCGGTCGGGGACAATGTTTGCTGTTTTTTAACATTTTGTTTTGCATGTACTGGTGTTTGTTTCGTGTTGATGAGATATGCCGAAAGACCTAAGGTTGCAAGCAGTGCATAAGCGAATCATCCTTCTTTGAATAATGACATTCCTACATTTACTGTGTATGCAGCGTTGTTTTATTGGTACCAATACTCGGTGTATTCTCTTTATTGTCTTGGAAACAACAACAGATGTCTATCAAAAACAGTCTGCGCATAGTGTTAACCCGTGTCCAGCCCGACCCGACCCGGATAGGAAGCCGAGAGTGAACAGAGGCACAGAGCGTTTTGATGAGTGTTTTGGACATACTGGAACTTTTTAGAAAAGTTTGATTAAATTGTAATAACCTTTTACAGTATGCTTGCAAAAATTCAGCAATTTGCACACTTCAACACAAATAAATATTACAATTGAGGATCAATTTTGGAACAAAGGCAACATCGCGGGTGGTATGGAAATGTGAGCGTGAAACAACAATTTACGAAAAACAGGTCTTCCAACATCAAAACCAAGTCCAGCGC
The DNA here is from genome assembly GCF_037325665.1 of Littorina saxatilis. Taxonomy (NCBI): domain Eukaryota; kingdom Metazoa; phylum Mollusca; class Gastropoda; order Littorinimorpha; family Littorinidae; genus Littorina; species Littorina saxatilis. Next base: position 95,533,888 of record NC_090245.1, read on the forward strand.
AGCAGACTGAACTGGCACGGTTTTTATCGGGTGTACCAAAATTGATCCCTAATTGTAATATTCATTTGTGTTGAAGTGTGCACAATGCTGACATTTTGCAACTATACTGAACAGAGTTATTACAGTTTAATCAAACGTTTCTGAAAATTTCCAGAACAGTGGTCGCCGCTTATAAAAAAACGCGGTAAATAAAAACAGACGTTTTTTAAATACAGTCTGGTCCGGTCCGGATTTACCACTATATAACCTATGTAAAACTCCGCCGGTTATTAAATACAGGGGCCGTTTAATAAAAACACTTTTTGTTCATTTTCTCTCTGCTCAGAGGGTTAGTAGTCGCCTTCTGGTCGTGAATTCTTGTCAGTAAACCGTTAGATGACAACTCAAGACACTTCAGCGTTTGTGTGAACAGTGATCGTCATCGTCGTCTATTTTACGAAAAGACCAAACACTTACCCTGCCCCGTTTTATTCAACCAGATGTGGATGTGACTCCTGTGCCCCCACCCCCTGGGATGATAGATGAAGAGTTTGAGAGCTGGGTGTCTATGGATGATGACAGCCCTGTCGCCCTGGAGCTGAGTGAGGAGGAGCAGAGTGAAGCTGCTCTCCAGGAGATCATCTCCGACATCAAAGCTGTGGGTCCTGCTGCTGACGACGGCGATGGCCCCGACGAGGAAGAGGACGACGATGAAGAAGAAGAAGTCCCCACCCCTACCAATTCTCAGATGAGACAAGCGCTGCAAGTCCTCACAATGGGACTTGAGAGGAGGGGGTTTGAACACGCTGCCAAGTTTGACACTATGGGAGGGGAGATCCCTGACACTATGGGAGGGGAGATCCGTGACACTATGGGAGGGGAGATCCCTGACACTATGGGAGGGGAGATCCCTGACACTATGGGAGGGGAGATCCCTGACACTATGGGAGGGGAGATCCCTGACACTATGGGAGGGGAGATCCCTGACACTATGGGAGGGGAGATCCCTGACACTATGGGAGGGGAGATCCCTGACTTTTTTCGCAAACAGCCCATGGATCAGATGACCATAGAACAATGCCTCGGCAAACTGTGATGTGCGATACATGAACATATTCTGAATCGTTTTTATTTGTCATTAAAATGCTTTTGGTAAAGTTTCAAAACGGTTGTACGGTGTAATCAGTTTAGCTTGTATGCGTGCGTCGGTCTTCTTACCTTTCGTTACTGATGGACATGTTCAATCAATCAATCAATCAATATGAAGCTTATATCGCGCGTATTCCGAGGGTACAGTTCTAAGCGCAGGGATTTTAATTTTAATTTTTTTAATTTTTCATTTTATGCAATTTATATCGCGCACATATTCAAGGCGCAGGGATTTATTTATGCCGTGTGAGATGGAATGTTTTTACACAATACATCACGCATTCACATCGGCCAGCAGATCGCAGCCATTTCGGCGCATATCCTACTTTTCACGGCCTATTATTCCAAGTCACACGGGTATTTTGGTGGACATTTTTATCTATGCCTATACAATTTTGCCAGGAAAGACCCTTTTGTCAATCGTGGGATCTTTAACGTGCACACCCCAATGTAGTGTACACGAAGGGACCTCGGTTTTTCGTCTCATCCGAAAGACTAGCACTTGAACCCACCACCTAGGTTAGGAAAGGGGGGAGAAAATTGCTAACGCCCTGACCCAGGGTCGAACTCGCAACCTCTCGCTTCCGAGCGCAAGTGCTTTAATTACCACTCGGCCACACAGTTCAACACATATTCAGCACGCAGCCGTTTATTAAAAACGCCGCTTTAATATTAAAAACACTTTTGTTCGGTCCCAAGGTGTTTTTTTTACAAGCGGCGACTACTGTATGTCCAAAAAACTCACCAAAACGCCATGATATTTTACACACTCTTTTGCAATTGTATTAACAATATTCATGGCAAATCTAAAAGCAATACAGACTACGGGTTTTTTACCCACATAGCCCACACAAAATGACGCGAAATCAAGCCTTTTACGGCTTCTGACGAGGCTGACACCAGTCGTCTTCAAAATGGCAAAGCAACACTGCTAGGCACAATAGCTGAACCAAATCAATTTGTGTGGGTAGAAAATGAGTTGTTCTTTAATTTGAGAAAAAAACCCAGGGTCACTCTTGCTTATTTTGATTTTTTATGTATTTTAGTGTCTGCAAATTTGCTTTTGCGAATTTGCTTTTGGGGGGTGTCCTAGGTCTCCGGTACACTGCTTAAGCACTAATTGATGAAAAATGAAACTCTTTGTTTCAAACGGTAGGGGAATAAATTACCTTTCTGGCAATATACTTGGTTTTACTATAACTGACCGCATCACAAAGTTCTACAGCAAAATGTATGTGTTTAGTTTTTTATGGCGATTAGTGTAGATACCAACCACGCTGTGTGTTGCAGATACCGGCAGACATGGCAGCACGCGGACGGTAGCATTGCCTACTACATTCCCGACCTAGCCATGTACAAATACTCCAGGCCGTCGTGCATCAAGCTCAGCATTGACTACCCACACAATCCTGTGCTGTCGCCTCTGATATGCAACAAGCATTTCGATGCAGATTACATCTGTGAGCTTCATCCAAGGGCACAATCAGTCCGAGAAGAAACAGTGAAAGTGGTTCCTCTAGGATCGCATCAGTCTTCACTTACAAACTCCACAAACTTTGTGCTTTGTTCTCAAGGACATCTCTCACACAGTTTCCTGTCATGTGATCTGCAAAGCGCATGCTTAGAGCAACGTTCAACTTCATGTTCCGGTGTCGTGATGCCACATCCGCCGTCGTTCACATGCGCCAACGGCCGGCAGAGCGTGCCCTTCACCTTGGTATGTGACTTCCGGTCTGACTGCATCGACAACAGCGATGAAAGCTTCTGCCACCACTTGCCATGTGATCAAACCGTCAACTTTCAATGTCACAATGGACAGGTAAACATTTTGTCAACTATTTATTTTCTGAGGTAAAATCCGAACAGACATGAGTGACCCACAATTGGCATGAATCACGTCAGGTGACGGGGAGGGGGGGGGGGGGGGGGGGCATTTTCATTTGGGTATGTGGCAAAGCGTAACTTTTTCTATGAGTGTGTGAATTAGGCACGGCGTTTTGGGGGTTTGTGACAAAGCTTTATTTGTTTCAGTGTGTGAAACGGCAGGCAGTTTGCAATGACGCGGAGGACTGTTTACACGGTGGCGACGAGGACCTGTGCACCACTGCCAGCTTTTTCCCCATAAAGGCGGTCACGTGGCCCGTGGTCATCAACCTGGAGGGTCCCAGGACAGTCCGGCTGGTCCCTATCAACACCACCTACAGCACTGACCAGCCACTGGACTGTCCACCCGCCCATTTCCAGTGTCCGGATAGCGGTTACTGCCTGTCCGTCTTCACGCGCTGTAACGGGGTGTACGACTGTCAGGGCCGCCAGGACGAGGCTGACTGTGACCGATACACGTGCCCTGGTTTCTATCGCTGTCGTGCCTCCGCCGTCTGTCTGACTGCTGCCGAGATGTGTGACGGAGTGTCTCACTGTCCGCAGCACGACGATGAACTGCTGTGTGACTCGGTGTGTCCGCCCGGCTGCACGTGCTATGGCCACGCCTTCTTCTGTGGCGGCCCGTTCCAGGCGGGCCAGTTTGCAGAGCTGCGTTACCTGCACGCCAATGGGAGCGGGCTTCGTCCTGCTGATGTCAGCAACAACACCATGCTGGTTTACCTCAACCTGGCCAGCTGTGCACTGAGGGAACTCTCACACCTGAGTCTGCCTAACCTGCACATTCTGCACCTGGGTGACAACCACCTGACTGAGGTCAGCGATGAACACCTTTTCCACCTGCCCAACCTGCGACACCTGTCCCTGGCTGGTAACCCCCTGACCTCCATCTTCCGAAAGCAGCGTGTGGCCCCTGTTCTATCCTCCCTCCTTCACAGTCTTGACCTGTCACGTGTGACGATCCCCGTGTTCCACATGACTGCCCTCAGCCCATTCCCCAACATTGAGGTCCTCAACCTGAGTGACTGTGAGGTGGACACGTTGTCCACTGACCGCTTGGAGACTCCCACTTCCTTGCACGTGCTGGACGTGCGCGGCTGCCCCCTGACCTACTTTCCCAGAGACTTGCTGCAAGGCCTGGGTCAGCTTCGTGAGGTGATGGCGGATAACTACAAGCTGTGCTGCCCCGTCACTCTCCCCCCCGGCTTCAACCTGGCGGACTGCAGGGCGCCGAGTGACGAGGTGTCGTCCTGTGACAACCTGCTGCGTTCCCACGTCTACCGCGTCTTCCTAGCGCTCTTCGCCGCCCTGGCCTTGCTGGGCAACCTCACGGTCTTCGTGGCCCGCGTGTTTCTAAACAGAGTGAGGAATGGCTTCGACGTCTTTACAATCACCCTGTGTTCGTCAGATTTCTTGATGGGCGTCTACCTGGCCATCATCGGCGTGGCGGACCGTCACTACATGGGCTCCTACCTGTGGAATGACGTCAGCTGGAGGCGCAGCGCAGCTTGCAAGGTAGCTGGCTTTCTGTGCATGACGTCCAACGAGGTGTCGGCCCTGGTGGTCTGTCTGATCACGCTGGACAGGCTGCTCGTGCTGCGCTTCCCCTTCAGCCGGGTTCGCTTCAGCAAGAAGACCGGGGCACTGGCCTCAGGCACGGTCTGGGTGGTGGGTGTGGTGCTGGCCCTCATCCCACTGCTGCCTCCCACCGCCCACTGGGGTTTCTACAGTCTCAACGGAATCTGCGTGCCGCTGCCCATCACCAGGGAAGAGTTCCTCGGTCATAACTACTCCTTTAGCCTGTTCATTGTCTTCAACTTCGTGCTGTTCATGCTGATCGCTGTGGGCCAGCTCCTCATCTACCAGTCTGTACAGAAAAACAGTCTAAAGCACGCCGACGTCACCAACCAATCTAGCAAGGACCAGAGGCTGGCCAGACGACTCATCACCATCGCCATGTCTGACTTTCTTTGCTGGTTCCCCGTCGGTCTGCTGGGCATCCTGTCATCCGCTGGTCAGCCTATCTCTGGCGAGGTCAACGTGGCCTTGGCCATCTTTGCGCTGCCCCTCAACTCGGCCATCAACCCCTTCCTCTATACAGTCAACAGACTGCTGGAGAAGAGGCAGATGGAGAGAGAGAAGCGATTGATGGAACAGCTGACAGTGCAGATCAAACAACGAGCAGTGTTCAATGAGCAAGATAGCAGGAACGTCTGAGACTTTCTTGCCTGTACGTGGTCTTTCTCATCGCCACTCAGTATGTGATCCCTCGTGATTTTGTCGTTTACTCTTTCCCCTTGTAGGTTTTGCTTTGTTTCAAGCGGCACAATTTTCATGTTCATTTTTGTTGGAGAGTTGTAGACCTATGTCTGTTATGTTCTTGTTATACTATTAAACGTTTCAACTCCAGATGAAAAGATACACCGTGTTTGCACTCATAACACATATAGCGGTTGGACTACACCACCACTATTGAAAATAAAAGTGTTGAGTATTTATGTGCGTGTCTGCTCAATCTGTGTGTATATGAATTAGTGTGTATGTATGCTTGTTGAGTGTGTATATGAATTAGTGTGTATGTATGCTTGTTGAGTGTGTATCTGAGACAAAGTCAAAGAGTGAAAATGAATGAACAGAAAGAGATGAAAGTATTTTAAGATTAAACTAAACTACAAAAACTTACAACCAAAACGTTAACCTTTACAACATTTATTGACACTAAACAAATGACAACAGTTTCTCTATTCTATCTCAAGGGAGACAACTATTCTATCAGTATCATTAAACTCAGGACTGCTGCTAACACTCCTAAGAAAACTAACACTAGAACCAATATAATGACTAAAGATTCACAGACTAAAAGAATGAACACTAGATTACATAAACAACTCACAAATGACTGACAATACTAATGACTTCACACAACAAACTCACAACCGACCCAAACCGACCCACCACATGCCTGCACACACAAAACAACATGGCGCAAATTAGCTTCACAGCGACCGGTCATGATTATACATATTTCTTGCTAAAAAACCAACAAACACAATAAACCAAACATAGGAATATGTTACTTAGGTTCTTAACAACAACTCTGCCAAATACAACCCTTCCACTCACCATGGAGTTGGACTTCTAAGCCAAAAACAACTACATCAGCTGCAGCCGGTCTTGTCCCAAGAACAACAAGTCGCGTAAGGCGAAAATACAATATTTAGTCAAGTAGCTGTCGAACTCACAGAATGAAACTGAACGCAATGCCATTTTACTCGTAGCATCGTCAGGCCACCGCTCATGGCAAAGGCAGTGAAATTGACAAGAAGAGCGGGGTAGTAGTTGCGCTAAGAAGGATAGCACGCTTTTCTGTACCTCTCTTTGTTTTAACTTTCTGAGCGTGTTTTTAATCCAAACATATCATATCTATATGTTTTTGGAATCAGGAACCGACAAGGAATAAGATGAAAGTGTTTTTAAATTGATTTGGACAATTTAATTTTGATAATAATTTTTATATATTTAATTTTCAGAGCTTGTTTTTAATTCGAATATAACATATTTATATGTTTTTGGAATCAGCAAATGATGGAGAATAAAATAAACGTAAATTTGGATCGTTTTATAAAAATTTTTTTTTTTTTTTAAATTTTCCGATTTTTAATGACCAAAGTCATTAATTATTTTTTAAGCCACCACGCTGAAATGCAATACCGAACCCCGGGCTTCGTCGAAGATTACTTGACCAAAATTTCAACCAATTTGGTTGAAAAATGAGGGCGTGACAGTGCCGCCTCAACTTTCACGAAAAGCCGGATATGACGTCATCAAAGACATTTATCAAAACAATGAAAAAAAAGTTCGGGGATTTCATACCCAGGAACTCTCATGTCAAATTTCATAAAGATCGGTCCAGTAGTTTAGTCTGAATCGCTCTACACACACACACAGACACACACACACACACACACACACACACACACACACACGCACATACACCACGACCCTCGTTTCGATTCCCCCTCGATGTTAAAATATTTAGTCAAAACTTGACTAAATATAAAAAGGGACCTTCGCTAAGAATGCTGGGAACTCTCGAAAAGAAAATTAAAAAGGGAAATAATTCGGAACCTTCTGACCTATACGTCTTTGACGAGGTTATCTCCCGTCCTCCACACACAAATGACACGATCCTCATAACATGAACAAGTGTAGAAGGCACAGAAATATTACTGGAACAGCTTCCCAAAATGCATGATGTAAACATAGTCGGTGTCTAACATATACCTCATGTATTCCTCTTTTTGCTGCATCGAAGCGATCATTGAAAATATAGCTCGTAGTGCCCGTAATCAAAGACCTCTTGACATTATTGCTGTCAGAAAGTGGAACCTTACATTCAAAGCTCTTTTATTGATATGATATGCATCCAAGCACACCCTTCGTGTACCACAAACGCAGACTAGCTTATTCTAAGTGCATCTTGTGATTTTGGTGGCTCTGCATGTCAAAATGACAGAAATTATGTAGTTGGAAAACACACATTCTATCCTTAATTGTCCCTCACATGTTGAACTTTATTGTCTGCCACATTTTGCTTTATTGTCCCTTACATATTGTACTTTATTGTCCCTTACATATTGAACTTTATTGTCCCTCACATATTGTACTTTATTGTCCCTCACATAATTGTACTTTATTGTCCCTCACATATTGTACTTTATTGTCCCACACATGTACTTTATTGTCCCTCACATATTGTACTTTATTGTCCCACACATATTGTACTTTATTGTCCTTTACATATTGTACTTTATTGTCCCTTACATATTGTACTTTATTGTCCCACACATGTACTTTATTGTCCCTTACATATTGCACTTTATTGTCCCTTACATACTGTACTTTATTGTCCCTCACATATTGTACTTTATTGTCCCTTACATATTGTACTTTATTGTCCCTCACATATTGTACTTTATTGTCCCTTACATATTGTACTTTATTGTCCCTTACATATTGTACTTTATTGTCCCTCACATATTGTTCTTTATTGTCCCTTACATATTGTTCTTTATTGTCCCTCACATGTACTTTATTGTCCCTTACATATTGTACTTTATTGTCCCACACATATTGTTCTTTATTGTCCCTTACATATTGTACTTTTTTTGTCCCTCACATATTGTACTTTATTGTCCCTCACATATTGTACTTTATTGTCCCTCACATATTGTACTTTATTGTCCCTTACATATTGTACTTTATTGTCCCTCACATATTGTACTTTATTGTCCCTCACATATTGTACTTTATTGTCCCTTACATATTGTACTTTATTGTCCCTTACATATTGTACTTTATTGTCCCTCACATATTGTTCTTTATTGTCCCTTACAATTTGTTCTTCATTGTCCCTCACATATTGTACTTTATTGTCCCTTACATATTGTACTTTATTGTCCCACACATGTACTTTATTGTTCCTCACATATTGTACTTTATTGTCCCACACATGTACTTTATTGTCCCTTACATATTGTACTTTATTGTCCCATACATATTGTACTTTATTGTCCCTTACATATTGTACTTTATTGTCCCTTACATATTGTACTATATTGTCCCTTACATATTGTACTTTATTGTCCCTCACATATTGTACTTTATTGTCCCTTACATATTGTTCTTTATTGTCCCTCACATGCACTTTATTGTCCCTTACATATTGTACTTTATTGTCCATCACATATTGTACTTTATTGTCCCTTACATATTGTACTTTATTGTCCCTTACAATTTGTTCTTCATTGTCCCTCACATATTGTACTTTATTGTCCCTTACATATTGTACTTTATTGTCCCTTACATATTGTACTTTATTGTCCCTCACATATTGTTCTTTATTGTCCCTTACAATTTGTTCTTCATTGTCCCTCACATATTGTACTTTATTGTCCCTTACATATTGTACTTTATTGTCCCACACATGTACTTTATTGTCCCTCACATATTGTACTTTATTGTCCCACACATGTACTTTATTGTCCCTTACATATTGTACTTTATTGTCCCATACATATTGTACTTTATTGTCCCTTACATATTGTACTTTATTGTCCCTTACATATTGTACTATATTGTCCCTTACATATTGTACTTTATTGTCCCTCACATATTGTACTTATTGTCCCTTACATATTGTTCTTTATTGTCCCTCACTTGCACTTTATTGTCCCTTACATATTGTACTTTATTGTCCATCACACATTGTACTTTATTGTCCCTTACATATTGTACTTTATTGTCGCTTACAATTTGTTCTTCATTGTCCCTCACATATTGTACTTTATTGTCCCTCACATATTGTACTTTATTGTCCCTTACATATTGTACTTTATTGTCCCACACATGTACTTTATTGTTCCTCACATATTGTACTTTATTGTCCCACACATGTACTTTATTGTCCCTTACATATTGTACTTTATTGTCCCATACATATTGTACTTTATTGTCCCTTACATATTGTACTTTATTGTCCCTTACATATTGTACTATATTGTCCCTTACATATTGTACTTTATTGTCCCTCACATATTGTACTTTATTGTCCCTTACATAATGTTCTTTATTGTCCCTCACATGCACTTTATTGTCCCTTACATATTGTACTTTATTGTCCATCACATATTGTACTTTATTGTCCCTTACATATTGTACTTTATTGTCCCTTACATATTGTACTTTATTGTCCCTTACATATTGTACTTTATTGTCCCTTACATATTGTACTTTATTGTCCCTTACATATTGTACTTTGTACTTGTATATTGGACAAATACGGACTTATCTGTCATATATAGCAATTTTTGTGTGATAAAAGCTTTGGCTGTGGACAGAAACGAGTCCGTTTTAGGCGGCAAATTTAAAGTGGAAGTAAAGTTGGTAATTCACAAAAATGTTAGTCTGTAAGACGCCTGGCGCTTCAGAAAAAGAATGCTGCATGTCCGTGCACTCAAAAACCAAACGAGAAATGCCTTCAACAGATTTTAACCCACACCATCAGTCTAATGTTTACTTCAATCAGAGACAGCGCGAAAATAGATGGCGGAGTAGATGTTTTAAGCCTCACGGATATCTGAAGAGACACAGGAAGAGGAAGAAAGGGGAAGACACAGAACGAAAAGCTTATTTTGAAACTCCAAAGGAGTGATTAGCTAGAGCGTGGGCAATTCCTTCTTTATTCAACTTTCTGTTTTCAAACCGGCCCCCGTAGCGCAGTGGTTAGCGCATCGGGCTGCGGGCCGGGAGGTCGTGGGTTCGAATCCCATCAGGGTCATGTGGGTTTTTTCGGGCTACGGTCGGCTCCTACCCAGAGTGGAAGTGCTATGGTTCCTATGGGAAGGCTGGGATCACACAGCCGAGTGTCATTCACTTAACGAATGCGACTTTGAGGGTGCTCAGGTTCTGTATACCTGAACAACACCGCAGGTGCGGCAGTTCTCGGGCCTGGTTGACGCCAGGATATTATGACAGTAAGCGTAGAGTGCTGCCCTGTCAAGTAGTCTCAAAAACCAAATTGGAAATCCAAAGCATCATCATAATCATCCTCATCTTATTAATCATCCAACAATATAAATTGTCCTTGCTCTTGTGGCCCTTCATGCCCGGAGCTCTCATGGTGACCTTGGTCTCAGTGTTCCTGTTCGATCCTTCCCTGAATAGTAGTTCTGCTGTCAGTCTTCAACGTGTGACGTTCTGGGGGGTCGACGGAGGGACGTGGTGGCGGTCTGCTCTCTGGAGGGGACGCTCACTCAGTCTGGCTCCGCGACTTAAAGTCAATGTCGTTTGTAGGGGGCATAATAGGTAGTGGGCTGCGTCCGTTAGCTCGGGACAGACCCACTACTGAACACCGTCGAAGTGACTCAGCAGAAGTGCAGTGTCATCTTCCGAGGGTAGCCTACCGCAGCGACCCGACATCCCCCCCTGGAGCGTCTGTAAAATCGACAAGTCTGGCAGCGGAACGAAAATTCAGAGGTGGTTGGAGCAGCGAGTGCAGGGACGGGGCGGTGTGAGAGCACAACGGGACAAGGGAACAGGTGTAAGGACGAGGAAAAAAAAACAAAGAAAAAAAAACACCTTTCTGTTTTCATTCTCCCATTGTCATTGTGAATGTTGCAATAGGCACGCTAAGTCTGTCTTCAGTCTTCCATTTTCATTGTAAATGTGGCAATAGGCACGCTAAGGCTATCTTCAGTCTTCCATTTTCATTGTAAATGTGGCGATAGGCACGCTAAGTCTGTCTTCAGTCTTCCATTGTCATTGTGAATGTGGCAATAGGCACGCTAAGTCTGTCTTCAGTCTTCCATTTTCATTGTAAATGTGGCAATAGGCACGCTAAGTCTGTCTTCAGTCTTCCATTGTCATTGTGAATGTGGCAATAGGCACGCTAAGTCTGTCTTCAGTCTTCCATTTTCATTGTGAATGTGGCAATAGGCACGTTGAGGCTGTCTTCAGCAAGTAAGAGTGGGCGAGTCACTGACCGTGAATAGTTTAACACAGCCAGCTTTGCAATAATCAATCAATATGAGGCTTATATCGCGCGTATTCCGTGGGTACAGTTCTAAGCGCAGGGATTTAAAAATTTTTTTTTTTTAAATTTTATGCAATTTATATCGCGCACATATTCAAGGCGCAGGGATTTATTTATGCCGTGTGAGATGGATTTTTTTTACACAATACATCACGCATTCACATCGGCCAGCAGATCGCAGCCATTTCGGCGCATATCCTACTTTTCACGGCCTATTATTCCAAGTCACACAATAAAGGTCTGTCACACGACTAACTCGTAATAGCGGGTATTGTACACTGCACTGGCCTAGACCTGGCCTTCACTTGAAATACACTACTTCCACTTGACTTATCTCACCTTTTATTTGCAATTAGCAACGACAATACTGAAACGGAGACAGCCATTCACACACGAAGCTCCACGAGTTGAGTGCATAATTAATGTCGTCTATGTGTCCAGGTGGACGGCTGGTCTTGTCCCGTGTCTAAACCTGTCGGGCACATCTCATGTCTAGTGTCTAAACCTGTCGGGCACATCTCATGTCCCGTGTCTAAACCTATCGGGCACATCTCATGTCCCGTGTCTAAACCTGTCGGGCACATCTCATGTCCCGTGTCTAAACCTGTCGGGCACATCTCATGTCCCGTGTCTAAACCTGTCGGGCACATCTCATGTCCCGTGTCTAAACCTGTAGGGCACATCTCATGTCCCGTGTCTATACCTGTCGGGCACATCTCATGTCCCTTGTCTAAACCTGTAGGGCACATCTCATGTCCCGTGTCTAAACCTGTAGGGCACATCTCATGTTCCGTATCTAAACCTGTCGGGCACATCTCATGTCCCGTGTCTAAACATGTATGGCACATCTCATGTCCCGTGTCTAAACCTGTCGGGCACATCTCATGTCCCGTGTCTAAACCTGTCGGGCACATATCATGTCCCGTGTCTAAACATGTAGGGCACATCTCATGTCCCGTGCCTAAACCTGTCGGGCACATCTCATGTCCCGTGTCTAAACCTGTAGCGCACATCTCATGTCCCGTGTCTAAACCTGTCGGGCACATCTCATGTCCCGTGTCTAAACCTGTAGGGCACATCTCATGTCCCGTGTCTAGACCTGTAGGGCACATCTCATGTCCCGTGTCTAAACCTGACGGGCACATCTCATGTCCCTTGTGTAAACCTGTCGGGCACATCTCATGTCCCGTGTCTAAACCTGTAGGGCACATCTCATGTCCCGTGTCTAAACCTGACGGGCACATCTCATGTCCCTTGTGTAAACCTGTCGGGCACATCTCATGTCCCGTGTCTAAACCTGACGGGCACATCTCATGTCCCTTGTGTAAACCTGTCGGGCACATCCCATGTCCCGTGTCTAAACCTGTCGGGCACATCTCATGTCCCGTGTCTAAACCTGTCGGGCACATCTCATGTCCCGTGTCTAAACCTGTCGGGCACATCTCATGTCCCGTGTCTAAACCTGTAGGGCACATCTCATGTCCCGTGTGTAAACCTGTCGGGCACATCTCATGTCCCGTGTCTAAACCTGTAGGGCACATCTCATGTCCCGTGTCTAAACCTGTATGGCACATCTCATGTCCCGTGTCTAAACCTGTAGGGCACATCTCATGTCCCGTGTCTAAACCTGTAGGGCACATCTCATGTTCCGTATCTAAACCTGTCGGGCACATCTCATGTCCCGTGTCTAAACCTGTAGGGCACATCTCATGTCCCGTGTCTAAACCTGTAGGGCACATCTCATGTCCCGTGTCTAAACCTGTCGGGCACATCTCATGTCCCGTGTCTAAACCTGTAGGGCACATCTCATGTCCCGTGTCTAAACCTGTAGGGCACATCTCATGTCCCGTGTCTAGACCTGACGGGCACATCTCATGTCCCTTGTGTAAACCTGTCGGGCACATCTCATGTCCCGTGTCTAAACCTGTAGGGCACATCTCATGTCCCGTGTCTAAACCTGTAGGGCACATCTCATGTCCCGTGTCTAAACCTGTAGGGCACATCTCATGACCCGTGTCTAAACCTGTAGGGCACATCTCATGTCCCGTGTCTAAACCTGTCGGGCACATCTCATGTCCCGTGTCTAAACCTGTCGGGCACATCTCATGTCCCGTGTCTAAACCTGTAGGGCACATCTCATGTCCCGTGTCTAAACCTATAGGGCACATCTCATGACCCGTGTCTAAACCTGTCGGGCACATCTCATGTCCCGTGTCTAAACCTGTCGGGCACATCTCATGTCCCGTGTCTAAACCTGTAGGGCACATCTCATGTCCCGCGTCTAAACCTGTAGGGCACATCTCATGTTCCGTGTCTAAACCTGTCGGGCACATCTCATGTCCCGTGTCTAAACCTGTCTGGCACATCTCATGTCCCGTGTCTAAACCTGTGGGGCACATCTCATGTCCCGTGTCTATACCTGTAGGGCACATCTCATGTCCCGTGTCTAAACCTGACGGGCACATCTCATGTCCCTTGTGTAAACCTGTCGGGCACATCTCATGTCCCGTGTCTAAACCTGTCGGGCACATCTCATGTCCCGTGTCTAAACCTGTCGGGCACATCTCATGTCCCGTGTCTAAACCTGTCGGGCACAT
>NC_090245.1:95553086-95569178 GCF_037325665.1 Littorina saxatilis
AAAACGTTCATGTATCATCTCATACATTCTCGTTCATTCTACATTCACATTCCGTCCACATTCAATATCCAAACTATACTTAATCTATGAATAACACTGCCCTACATAGCATCACCGTCTTAAACATAACATAAATGCGTAACAGCAATTATGTTCAAGAATTTACCAACGAAAACCATAATACAATCACAACAAGAATTCTCTCAGAACTTCACACTAGAATTTAGTGCACTTTGTATACACTAACATTTACATTCCAGCTATATATTCAAGCTTCAGTAATATACAACATAGTAAATCATTTACCTTAAGAGACCCGTCTCTTGAAAGAGTGTTTGTCCCCGACAAACTTGACACACGCTGACAACCTCACTGGTTGACAATGTTGAGCGTTGTGACGATATTACCCCCAGACCAGCTACAGTTCTCATAAGCACAACTCATGTCAAACTATGGTTTTCTCGTGCAACGCACAAAACCCGTGATAACGCCTCTCCAGTCACCTACGCATCGCACTTCAATATTTAGGGAGGTTAAAAACACGACGTGGTTTCACCTCACAAATATGCTAATCACATCTTTGTGACACATGGTCATATGTAAAAGAAACATTTTGCACTTAGCAATTTTACGAGGAACATGTCGCCATGTTTGCTGGTTACCAAGAATATTAAGTCCTTTTTGGTAAATTTTTACACAATTAGTGTATCATTTAAAGAAAGGGAGGGGGGGGCGGTGAACTTATCTTAATATCTTTAATTCAAAATGTTAATTTGTCTTGGTTCGGCCAAATACAAATATATGTTGGTTTAGGGTAACCCGACCGACCCTAGTTTTTTTCCTCCGACCCTAACACTTTTTTTTCATTTCTAAAATAAACCCCAACTTTTGGCACATTTTGGAACCATACCCTAAGGGAAGTAACCGGCTTTAAAATCGACTAAATTTAAGAAGAAGAAAAAAGATTAAAAAGTAAAAAACGCCGACCTACCGACCCTATCTGTTTTGGTCTCACATCTATATGTTTGAAGAATCAGGAACCCACAAGGAATAAGATGAAATTGTTTTTAAATCGATTTCGGAAATTTCATTTTAATAATAATTTTTATATTTTTATTTTTCAGAGCTTGTTTTTAATCCGAATATAACATATTTATATGTATGGGAATCAGAAAATGATGAAGAATAAGATGAACGTAAATTTGGATCGTTTTAAAAAAAATTTTTTTTTTACAATTTTCAGATTTTTAATGACCAAAGTCATTAATTAATGTTTAAGCCACCAAGCTGAAATGCAATACCGAAGTCCGGCCTTCGTCGAAGATTGCTTGGCCAACATTTCAATCAATTTGATTGAAAAATAAGGGTGTGACGGTGCCGCCTCAACTTTTACAAAAAGCCGGATATGACGTCATCAAAGGTATTTATCGAAAAAATTTTAAAAAAATGTGCTGGGATATCATTCCTATAGTTACCAGGAACTCTCATGTCAAATTACATAAAGATCGGTCCAGTAGTTTGGTCTGAATTGCTCTACACACACACACACACGCACAGACAGACAGACAGACAGACACACACACACACACACACATACACCACGACCCTCGTCTCGATTCCCCCTCGACGTTAAAATATTTAGTCAAGTTTTGACTAAATGTCAAGTAAAAAATGAAGAAAATATGCTGCACACATTCTCGTAAAAGACGGATCGGATGTTTGTTATTTTAATCAGCATATTTGACACATTTTATTTTCTGATGCGTGATGAAATACTGCAAGCAAGAATATAATTATGTCTTGTTTTGTCTGCTTTTTATATTTAGTCAAGTTTTGACTAAATATTTTAACATCGAGGGGGAATCGAAACGAGGGTCGTGGTGTATGTGCGTCTGTCTGTCTGTCTGTGTGTGTGTGTGTGTAGAGCGATTCAGACTAAACTACTGGACCGATCTTTATGAAATTTGACATGAGAGTTCCTGGGTATGAAATCCCCATACGTTTTTTTCATTTTTTTGATAAATGTCTTTGATGACGTCATATCCGGCTTTTCGTGAAAGTTGAGGCGGCACTGTCACGCCCTCATTTTTCAACCAAATTGGTTGAAATTTTGGTCAAGTAATCTTCGACGAAGCCCGGGGTTCGGTATTGCATTTCAGCTTGGTGGCTTAAAAATTAATTAATGACTTTGGTCATTAAAAATCTGAAAATTGTAAAAAAAAATAAAAATTTATAAAACGATCCAAATTTACGTTTATTGTATTCTCCATCATTTGCTGATTCCAAAAACATATAAATATGTTATATTCGGATTAAAAACAAGCTCTGAAAATTAAATATATAAAAATTATTATCAAAATTAAATTGTCCAAATCAATTTAAAAAGACTTTCATCTTATTCCTTGTCGGTTCCTGATTCCAAAAACATATAGATATGATATGTTTGGATTAAAAACACGCCCAGAAAGTTAAAACAAAGAGAGGTACAGAAAAGCGTGCTATCCTTCTTAGCGCAACTACTACCCCGCTCTTCTTGTCAATTTCACTGCCTTTGCCATGAGCGGTGGACTGACGATGCTACGAGTATACGGTCTTGCTGAAAAATGGCATTGCGTTCACTTTCATTCAGTGAGTTCGACAGCTACTTGACTAAATATTGTATTTTCGCCTTACGCGACTTGTTATATTTAGTCAAGTTTTGACTAAATATTTTAACATCGAGGGGGAATCGAAACGAGGGTCGTGGTGTATGTGCGTGTGTCTGTCTGTGTGTGTGTGTGTGTAGAGCGATTCAGACTAAACTACTGGACCGATCTTTATGAAATTTGACATGAGAGTTCCTGGGTATGAAATCCCCGAACGTTTTTTTCATTTTTTTGATAAATGTCTTTGATGACGTCATATCCGGCTTTTCGTGAAAGTTGAGGCGGCACTGTCACGCCCTCATTTTTCAACCAAATTGGTTGAAATTTTGGTCAAGTACTCTTCGACGAAGCCCGGGGTTCGGTATTGCATTTCAGCTTGGTGGCTTAAAAATTAATTAATGACTTTGGTCATTAAAAATCTGAAAATTGTAAAAAAAAATAAAAATTTATAAAACGATCCAAATTTACGTTTATCTTATTCTCCATCATTTGCTGATTCCAAAAACATATAAATATGTTATATTCGGATTAAAAACAAGCTCTGAAAATTAAATATATAAAAATTATTATCAAAATTTTTTTTTCGAAATCAATTTAAAAACACTTTCATCTTATTCCTTGTCGGTTCCTGATTCCAAAAATATATAGATATGATATGTTTGGATTAAAAACACGCTCAGAAAGTTAAAACGAAGAGAGGTACAGAAAAGCGTGCTATGCAGCATAGCGTAACCACTACCCCGCTCTTCTTGTCAATTTCACTGCCTATGCCGTGAGCGGTGGACCACAAGTATACGGTCTTGCTGCGTTGCATTGCGTTCAGTTTCATTCTGTGAGTTCGACAGCTACTTGACTAAATATTGTATTTTCGCCTTACGCGACTTGTTTTTTTATAACCATCGACGTAAAAACAATAGCTCAAACCAAGTGAGTGAATACAAACGGCTTGATATATGACTGAATTCGCGTTTTTATAACAGCACATCACAACGTTACTATTTGATGATGCTTGAAGATATTTCGCAAAGCTGATCGGTAAAGCGTGGAAGTTCAAATGCATTAACAAAAATCCTACCCCATTGCTAACAGAAAATAACACATCCATTGATGTTCAATCATCTCAAGTTTGAAACGTTATGGCTCGCTGATTAGGATATTACCTAAGACAGGTAACAGAGTACGGTTTGATTGTTCCAAACCGCGGGTATTATTTGTTCTCCAAATGCCGTTGCCTTTGAATGCAATCCTAGAATAGGAATCAAGATTTGGAACACTAATCTCTGGCTTTTGATAGGAAATGGACAGCCAAAGCAGAAGGAATCAAGGGCGGATTACCACACAAAGCGGTCATGTTTTGTTCTTCTTTTTTTTTTCTTCGTTCCTGGGCTTGGACTCCCACGTTCACTCATGTTTTTAGCACGAGTGGATTTTTACGTGTATGACCGTTTTTACCCCGCCATTCAGGCAGCATACGCCGATTTCGGGGGAGGCATGCTGAGTATTTTTGTGTTTCTATAACCCACCGAACTCTGACATGAATTACAGGATCTTTTCCGTGCGCACTTGGTCTTGTGCTTGTGTATACACACGAAGGGGGTTAAGTCACATAAGTTGACCTGGGAGATCGAAAAAATCTCCACTCTTAACCCGTGCTGAGCAGGCTATCATCTTCCGCCTCCGCACTGGACACTGCTGCCTCTAAGCACACCTAAGGAGGATAGGTGTAGCAGAGTCTGCCACATGTGACTGTGGAGAGGGAGATCAGACTCCAGAACATGTTCTCCAAGCATGTCCCCTCCTCGACCAACTGCGGATCCAGACATGGCCTGACCAAACAGATCTGAGGACCAAAATGTGGGGAGCACTGGAGGACCTGGAAAGAACGTCCATGTTCATGGCATCCTCCAGATTCCGAGTCTGACACAACCGTCGTACGAAGAAGAAGAAGAAGAACCCACCTGGCGGCAGCGACCGGGATTCGAACTCACGACCTCCCGATTATGTTATATGAAGTCTTATATCGCGCGCGTATCTCCAGACTCGGACTCAAGGCGCAGGGATCTATTTATGCCGTGTGAGATGGATTTTGTTTACACAATACATCACGCATTAACATCGACTAGCAGATCGCAGCCATTTCGGCGCATATCCTACTTTTCACGGCCTATTATTCCAAGTC
The DNA here is from genome assembly GCF_037325665.1 of Littorina saxatilis. NCBI lineage: Eukaryota > Metazoa > Mollusca > Gastropoda > Littorinimorpha > Littorinidae > Littorina > Littorina saxatilis. The sequence continues at coordinate 95,557,911 of NC_090245.1, forward strand.
ACACGGGTATTTTGGTGGACATTTTTTATCTATGCCTATACAATTTTGCCAGGAAAGACCTTTTTGTCAATCGTGAGATCTTTAACGTGCACACCCCAATGTAGTGTACACGAAGGGACCTCGGTTTTTCGTCTCATCCGAAAGACTAGCACTTGAACCCACCACCTACGTTAGGAAAGGGGGGAGAAAGTTGCTAACGCCCTGACCCAGGGTCGAACTCGCAACCTCTCGCTTCCGAGCGCAAGTGCGTTACCACTCGGCCACCCAGTCCTTTGGAGGCCGACGTCTTACCACCACGCCACTGCGCCCGTCAAGCGGTCATGTGATCAAAGACTTCTTCCTTTCCGTGTTAAGCCTGTCCTTAACATGGTGAAGTCGACGACGCGAAGTATGCTTCTCGAAGCTGGCCGCACGAAGCTTTAGCACAGAGTTTTCGGTAAAAAGTCTTCCCGACGTCGACTTCGGTCTCAATATTAAGAACGGCCTTTAACCAGCGTACAAATCATTATATTTTCGTCCCGGCTTTCACACAAACTTCTGTCACTTTTCCACTTGGACATATTCCACAACTTAACAGCCTGACTGCTTTGTTCGTATAGTGGAAATGTTTTGATGCATTGATTTGGTAACTGACACCTTTTTATCTGCAAACAAATTTGATTCAGAAAAACAACTCCCACTTTGCAAAGGCTGTTAGGTGTTGGTTTGTATCCCTGCAAGCGGGTAAGTACATCCTTACACCGTATACAGATCAGGATAGGTATGGGATATTGTTCACGATCATACTACTCGCATAATGCTCTTGATTTATATTTCCATTTCCAATGTTCAAGAATTCCATTGAACTCAAAGCATGCAGGCAAAGTTTGTCTGACTTTTTTTTAGAAATATACGGTGCTTGTGAGTCAGTCTTTGGTCATGACGTTAACGAATTTCGAAAGCGATACGCGATTAGCTGATTTGTTTAAAAGCCAATATTTTCAGAGATAATGGTCTTCTCTTGTAACGTCAACAACAAAACGAACGTAAAGCCAGATCTGATGGAATTTTACCGAAAGGAAACGCTCCGGAGTGTCACCTGGAATCGACTACAGCCAAAAAGCATTTATCAATAGCTTGAAAATGGGGCGAGACAATATCAAATCACTTCATCGATACGCACATCCGGTGTCCCAAAGCATAAGCGACACAGTCTTTGCCAGCCTGCCTCTTCCGCTATAAATCTGCCATTGTCTCCCTTAAATCGTGGGCTATTCACCTTGCCGAGTTATGACTGCTTCTCCATTCTGCGCACGGAAGGCAATCCGCGCCATTATTCTGGTCTTTCGTTATTGCACCACTGGGACACCGCCAGTGTCATTAGTGCTGCGTTTCTTGCAGCAAACAAGGCGAGGCAGTTCGCTGCGAGGTAGGCGAGCAATCGAGAGTGTCCAAGCACGTATTTCGGGACTCCGCTGTAGTCGTCAGTCGTGTGTATATCTTTTACGCAAGAACAGTGAGCTAGTTTCCTGCGAGAGAGGTGAGGCAGCGAGTTTATGTGCCAGCTAGAGGTACAGGATAACTAATACGATAGGTTGACATCGAAAGAGTCGTCGGTTTAACAGCGCATGTATTCTTGCTCGCACGCAACTATTTTCGCTAAACCCTCTCCGTCCCAGCAGCGAGGAGTCCGAAAGAAGCGCTCTTCTCTCGCGTTATCTCGAACTGCTTTTCGTATCGCCACCAAGAAACGGAACTCAGTGTTGGACTCGACCAGTGTCTTTGCGCCTCTCCCATTTCTGAACAAGGGAGATAATTATGCGCTGATCGCTGGAGTTGTCTGTGAGTGCGTTGGGTTAATGTCCTTAGCTTTCATCAAGAAGATGGCGGCAGCGCTCAAGTTATCGTCAGATAGAGTTTACTGTTGTCGCGGGACGGTCCGAATTCAGGAGGAGAACGATTGCTGCTTCTCAGATGACCGGTGCTGTAATCTGATTATTACATGAACGACCGGCACCAACGCGGCCATCACAATCTTATTCTCCGTTTTGTGTGGTCACCTTACCATAGATCTTTGCGATAACTTGTGCTATCGTCACCTTTTGGCAGTACTATTTTTGCTATGTTTCTCAGTCTTTTTTGTGTCTAAATTTAGTTCCATTTTTATCTTAGTCTTTTTCATTTTGGGGGGCTATAGCGCTAATGTCTAACGTTGGAATTACTCTGATTTGAACTTAAAAGCAATATTCTCGAATGCAGGTGGAAAATGAACACAGAAACTGCTGAAACATAATGGGTTCCGAGGCTTTTAGTGCAAATGTGCTCAAAGCAGTGTGCATGTGTTTGCCACGTAAGCCACGTTTTAAGGCTTGTCTAAGCCTGCTTTAATAATCCAAAAACAAAGAGACTGCCAACGTTCCAAAATTCAGAATAAAAAAACAAGAAAGGTAAGTTGTTGGAACGTTGTTATTGACAACATTACGTTACAGTCACAAATATGTCGACCCAACGGTCTTTTAAGTGAACATAAACATTTTAAGTAAGCCTGCTTTAATATGAAAAAAAACCCACACCTATGTTATAAGCGGAACTGTGGTTTGTGTCATAAAATAGCTTTTATGTCCGACTGCAAAATATGTCGTCCTTGAATTTGACTGCAATTCTGAGCGTAGAAACCTTTTGTGCAACCGAGAACCGTATAATTTAGCTTTGAAATTGATACATCTTGTTCAGTTACTCAGATAACCAGGTTTACCATTGAGGAAACAGTTACATTCACCTTTTCCTTACTGTGAAAAAGCTCGGCAGACGTTGTCGCAACGATGGCAACTTTTTCGACGATTTGAACCAAGTTTGTCAACTTAGCCGACTGCTGACGCCATGCATACAGCAGGGGCGGATCAGTTCATTTTATGGGGGGGTTTCCAAAAGTATATTGTGAAGATATGGGTGTGAAGGCGCGAAGCGCCGAGCCGACGGCGCGAAACACCTAGCTTGCTAGGGGGGTCCGGGGGCATGCCTCCCCGGAAAATTTTGAGAAAAAAAAATGCAAAATGGTGCAATCTGGTGCATTCTGAGGATGATCATTACCAGTTTCAGGCAGCAGATTTTGTCACTGATTAAGACCCCAAAAATTGAAACGAAACCCAAAAAAACACACACAAATATTTTTATTTTTTGGCGGGGGGGGGGGGGGGGGGGGGGGGGGGGGGGGGGGGGGTCCGGAAACCCCAGACCCCCCCCCCCCTCCTCGTCCGCCCCTGTACAGTATCCCAGAGGACAGGACAGAATCACATCAAGAAAAGAACAGGCAGCCTGACAACCAAAAGGTTCTGTCATCTAGCGTTTAAACTTCGCCAACCCGTCTTTCATCCCTCCAGTAGCCACCGTATGAGGTCACGGATGACAACGCCAAAATGGCCCCGCAGCGGAAAAATAATAACCCGTGTCGCCATCAACACCGTAGTCTCTGCTTTGTTGCCCGGATCGAGTTGCGCTGAAGGGAGGCCACTGTCTGGCATTTGATGTCGCAGTGTTGCCTCCCCTGTCGAACATTAACTTGTGCATGTAAGGCACGGCCGACATTGATCCGTTATATAGCTTCGCCGCGCTTCACAGAATGATGGGGACATTACACGTAAGCTCAGTGTGGCAGTTTCGTGTTCTCCCGCTTTCCCCCAGCGGAAACTTGAAGCGATTTGATAGACTGCGACGGCTGCGGTTATAACAGAATGAACAACTACGGCAGGGAATAAACAATAGACTGATTAAGTGTACAGTGCCAGTGGTAGTGCTAGTGGTTATCGGTACTTTTTTATGTGTTGACGTCAGCGATGTGTGCGCAGTTCAAAGGTTAGAGGTCAAAGTTTACGGATGCTTCCTTCGATCCGCTAACGAGCTGTGGTTGAATCGACGAAAATAACGAGCCCCAAAAGGTATGTAAAAACTGAGCGAACGCTTGTTTATTTACAGGATTATTTATAACTAGTATGTTCCTAAACCACTTAATGGTACAAATGTCAGTTTAATGTGTGATATAATCCTGGTTTGATGCTGTAATTTAAGCGTTGAACAGAGCAAGCTTTTTCACATTTCAAACACACAAAAAATGGCCGCTTTTGAGTTGTGTTCAGTTTTTCGATTCACCCTTTTCGATTTCGATTTCGCTTACTGTCTGGAAGATGAGTTATGCAGTGAAAAGTTGCAAATGTTCCAATCCTCTCGCTGTTTATGTTTTGTTTTAAGATCGATCTTCATGGATGCCAGGGACCAACTTGAGCTTGCGGCGTGGGACGAGGATGACGCAGAAGATGATTTTGTTGTCTTCGCACTTCTTGATCAGGTTAGCAAACAAGTCAAAGCTTAGGTCTAGCTTCTAAAGGCATTAAAGGTTCCGCTAAAATATAATTGTCAGGAACAGGCGTATATTTTGGTTATGGCCGGTGAGGTTACTTTGGATTGGTTATGGTTAGGTTTTAAATGTTGTTCATGTAAAAAATTAAATGTTTTTTTGGTTAGATTTCATTTTCATAGTCATTATAGTGATCTTGTCTGAATCAACAGTGATACTGATAGTGATATTGGGTAGATCTAACACTTACACCTAGATTTGGTTTCCGTGTGACTTTGTTACTTACATTTAATGGTTTATAAACATAGAGTTTTAACTATTTACTGTTCAAGAATCAAAATCAAATGGAAACTGATGACCAAATCTGCAGTCAGAGTTTTAGTTTCATCAAAGCATGACTATTATTATTAAGTCCACTCTCTGTCACAGAGTCTGTGTCACTGTCAGTTTGTGTTCTTGTGTCATTTTAATTTGATAGCAATACATGTACTTTCAAGAAGGATGTTACACTTACTGGTTCTATCAGACTTTTAAGCACAAGGCACCTTGGTTCTAGTTTTATTATTTCTAGGATCAAATTACTTCAGTACAAGGAAACTTCTGTGTTCTAAAACATACACAGTATTTATATCAGAATACTGTCAACTGGTGCTTTTTGAGATGCACAGTTGAAACTATTTATCCAACATGCTTCAAGTTCAACCTGTAAGGATCATTTGTTATCCAGGGGCGAGTAAACAATCCGCTTGGCTAGTAAAAACAGGCTCGCAACTCACCTGGCTGGCCAATTAAAATTCTGGTCAAATGCAACCAAAAGGGTTTTAACGCTACTGCAGATCAATTGTGGGAACTGGTATGTATCGGGGCGGCGAAATTTCTGCCAGGTTAGTGACTTTCTTGAAGTTACTCGCCCAGCTGGCGAGTTAAAATGTTGGAGTTTAACTTTCCCTCTGTTACCCAGTATTGATTTGAGTAGCTTCAGCAGAATTTTCAGGCTAATTAATTGAATAAAGTGTACAAGTGATCCATGATTTCACTAACTTTAACCTACATTTCAACAGCCAGAAAGAAGGGCCTATGAGGGTCAGTTCGCCCTTGATCACTTCACAGCCATCGAATGTGAGGACTTATTTCGCTTCAGCGCGGAAGAGATTCGGAGACTGTGCGCCCTTCTGGGAATGCAGAGGACTATGCAGGCACCTAATGGAATGAACAATCAAGGAACCAAGGCCAGTGGTGAGGATTTATTTTTTACCCTGGTTGCTGTGAAGTTGAGTTGTATTTCAGTCAGAATGATAGTTTAATGATCCTCCTCCATGATTTGATTCGCAAAGTCGTGAAGTTTGCATTTACTGTGAATATTCAGTGAGTTTTATTTTACTATTTCAGGTTTCGTAAAAGATTAAAGCGGAGCGTTGAGTTGGGGCATAATTTATTTTGGGATTGCTTAAAATCTAAAATTTGAACTATGTATTTTGAACTTGAATCACAAAATGTACCTGACTAACTTTAGCCCCTTTGGTCGACACAGTACTCTATTTAGACAATAGAGAAATAATAGTGAATTGGTTGTGCCACTTACTGACTTAGTCTGTGGAGTTGAGTGAAATTATTTTTGAAATATGGTAACAGAATAAATAAAGATGCGTCGATACTGATAATTTATTCATATTAGTTTAACAAAATAAATGAATATTTTTTTTACAAGTTGACGAAGTGGCCGCCATTGTTACATGAATCCAAGTTCAAGGGAAGTTACTTTTGATGTGCAAAGGACTTATTTGTTTTAACTTTTTTTATGATAATTGTTTTTATTGATTTTGTCTTCGTGGTGTCCCCCCCCCCCTTCAAAATAAAAATCTTTTTATTTTGTTCTTGTCGGGTAACTGTTTTTGTGTGTGCAGTATAGCCAGTAACTGTGTCAAACCTGATAAATAGAAAATCAAACTGATGATAAGCATGTCGGGCTGGGTATTTTAAGGCGCGTGAGAAAACTTTTGCAGTGTTATTATTTTTGAACTTGAAGACTGTATGAGAATATGCCTCTCCACACACATTCGCATACACACTCACCAGGCTCATTTGAATTTATGATTTTTTTCAGGATTGGAGGTGCTCTGCATCTGTCTGCGGAGGTTGGCTTACCCATGCCGGTTTGCTGACCTTTCGCAGATGTTTCATCGTCCCAAGCCGGAGTTATGTGTGCTGTTCAAGGTAGGTATCGACTTCATCTATGATCAGTTTTCTGACAAACTAACAAACCTCAATCAGCCATGGCTGACAGTGCCCCAACTGGAACGGTACTGTGCAGCTATACATGCCAAGGGGGCTCCTCTGGAGTTTTGTTGGGGGATGGTTGATGGCACAATACGATCAATGTGTCGCCCCGGCCATTTGCAACAAGAAGTGTACGGCCATAAGAGGGTGCACTCTCTAAAGTTTCAGTGTGTCGTGACACCAAATGGCCTTGTGGCAAATGTTTTTGGGCCCTTGGTTGGTCGACGACATGACGCAGCTTTGCTGAATGGTAGTGGCATTCTTGAACACATGCAGCAGCACATGGTCACTCCAGCAGGAGATGAAATGTACCTGTATGGGGACCGAGCCTACCCCTTGACCCCTAACTTGATGAGGCCGTACCGTGGACAGATCACAGAAGAGCAACAGGCCTTCAACACAGAAATGAGCAGGGCGAGAAACTCTGTTGAATGGGAATTTTCAAAAATTGTTAGGCTGTGGGCATTTTTGGATTTCAAAAAAAATTTGAAGCTGTTCTTGTCCCCTGTAGGGAAACTCTACCTGGTTGGAGTTTTGTTGTCCAACTGTCATACTTGCCTACATGGCAGTGAGACATCACAGTTCTTTGGACTGAATCCACCAACACTGGAGGAGTATCTCTACTAATTGTCTGTGTAGCTCTCAAGTAGAAGAAATGCTCATTGCATTGATCTTGTGTCACATGGTGTTTGGCATCCAAATGGCCAAGCATCTAAACAAATTGACCCTGTAGAAGGCTTTAAATTATTAACATGATTTCACTGCTTAGAGATGGCCAAATCTACTGCCCGGTCGCCTGGTGGGAGTTCAAAATATGGTGGATAACCCGGTTTGCAACTACAAGTATCTGGTCAAATGCAATTGGCGGGGACGTAGCTAAGTTGGTAGCGTGCTGGCTTTGTAGCCAGTTGGTCGCTATCAGCGTGGGTTCGATCCCCACGTTCGGTAAGAGATTTATTTCTCGGATTCAACTTTGTGCAGACTCTCTTTGGTGTCCGAACACCCCCGAAAAAGATCCCAAGTTCACAGCAAAAGTCTCAGTGCTTGGAAAACACGAAGACACGCTTGCATGATCTTTCATCTCTGATTATCATGATCGTATTTCAATACTTTGACAAGACAAACCCAATGCTGGTGTGTCGAAGAAGACAGCCACAGCGGGCTTGTTCGAATCAAAGTATCACACCATATTTTCAGCGTATTACCAACACCTGTCCCAATATAGACCAGTTGGTCTAAGAGGACGTTAAACCCTAATAGTCGGTCAAATGCAAAAGCAACTTTTTCAGTGGTACTTTATTGAGTTAAATTTGGTTAAACCAAATAGATGCTGCACATTCAGACATTTCTGTCGTCTGTAAAATTGACACACAAAAAAAGAAGCACCCAACTGGGGCGCGCTTTAAACGTTTCATACTGGCTGCGGCCTGTTTCTTATTTCGCTACTGATTCCAAACAAGCATATGTCTATTATCAAGTGAACCTGCGTAAAAAATAAAGCCAGGTAAGAACCCAGCTGACCTCCATTTATTGATCATTTGTAAAATTGTATGCTCTTGTCACTTGTGTATAAATACATATCTGATGGTCACTCATACTGACACTGAACATAATTTGTTTGTGTGGTATATACCGGCTTTTGACATATCAAGTAGGACAGTGACTTTCTTGAAGTAACTGCTAGTGCTACTTTGCTTCATCAGCCTGTACAGCTGTACTTGCTTTCGCAAATTACTTTAGTACATGCTATTCTTCATTATGCATTAGTAGGTGTGCACATGGATCTCTGACATGGGTACTGCTGTGTTGTAATTTGTAGTTTGCAGGCAGAGGGTCTTCTTGTCTGCTCATACCTCGGTACCAAGCGGCCACTAAACAACCATCATCACCAGCCAGGCAGTCACATGGGACTCTCCACTCTTCACTGAAAATCTTGTTCTTCTACCATAACTTTTTCAAAGACACTGAACTGTCAAATATTTGGGCTGTGTGGATTTGCCTCAGGACCCGTCCTTACAAAAGATCCAATCTTCTTCTTCTACATTCATGGGCTGAAACTCCCACGTACACTCACATATTTTGCTTGAGTGTATTTTTAACGTGTATAACTATTTTTACCTGCCATTTAGGCAGTTCTAGTGCCATTACATTCCTAAATAACCACATATTAATAACTGGATCTGTCCATGAATTGAAATGAGTTTGTGTACTATTTGCTGTATGATTATTTGACTTTGGAAGTGAAACAAATGGAAAATCAAATTATAGTCATATGAAGTTAGAATTGGTTATCTACATATATGTGCGTATAAGGTGTTATAAATAATTTATAATTAATATTACTTGAAGTTAAAGGGATTATTTTGAGTAACAGAACATACATTTGAGATTTGTTAAAATATTGCCCTTTGCATGGCAAAGCTTGAAGAAATAGTAATTAAATTCAACGTTTGAAATTGTATTACAGAGTGAGAGTTCAGTCCAAAGTGTGTATACATGTCTATGTGATTGTACAATTATAATGCTTGTTTTTATGTTGAAACAACTCACTCTAGATCTGATTTAATTGTTGTCAGTAAATTCTCTCTCTAACTTAGCTTTAGTGCAAGTCAATTTATTGGAATAATTATGATTAATGATAAATGTACAGAAACTAAATTTATTGCAGACATAACACTAAAACTGATGCATGCATCTCAGATTTGGAAATCAGAGAATTTTATGGTAAAAGGGAGGCAATCAATCAAGAAAGAAGAATAACAGACTACTCAGACTTGGCTTAAGTGTATAAAGTGAGATGTATTTCTGATCCTGGTCATTGCTAGGTGTTTGCCATGGAGTCTGGCTTATAAAAATTCAGGAAGAGAATAATGTTTGGATAAGTGAAGGAAAAGTAATCAAAGATCACCATATCAAGTCGGGCTTTGCTTGCGGTCGCTCTGGTACTGAGGTCAAGCAGTGCGGCCGGCTAACAGGTAGTTTAGGGTCGCTTGTTGTCTTGTCACCATTGGCATAAAAAAGAAGAATGGGTTTTCCGTGTGACCTTGTGCTTAATTAAAATATATGAAACTGTAGATGTTGCAGAACTTTAGACTTCATACATGCCTAATATTACTGAATGTAGGAGGATAATGCCAACCTTGTTTTCCTTGCGTTTTTTGAATAATTCATCTCTAATCACACAAACTCACACACAAAATTTGAACAAGATTTGAAAACAAAAGTGAACTTAGCAATCGACATTTTTACTGAATCAAAATATAACACACAACAGAGTAACAAAAAAAACCAAAAAAAATACAGTTGGGAGTACAACTATGTCCAACCATTAATTCTATGTTTCATTTATGCTTGTTTGTTGTGGGAACTCTGCTGCAACTATCTTTAGTTTTGGCCTGGATATGCAGAGACTATGTCAATGAGAGACTTGCCTTCACCACTGCCGGAAGGCTGGGCCTTTTGCAGATTGCCCAGGGCTGCTTCCCGTATTATCTTGGCCTATATACGGTAAAGTACCTTGTAAGCGCCCAGTATCGAGTAAGCGCCCACCCCCCACTTTTAGTCCAAAACCGTGCATAGGGTATAGTACCTTGTAAGCGCCCACCCCCCCACTTTACACCATTGAAATCAGGCGAAATAAAAATTCCGCACTTGATCTGCTAGTTTTGTGAATGATTTCCCTTTCTTGCAAACCCACGTGTGTCTGCACGCCTTGGATCTAAACGCCTGCAAGTCCATGATTACAAGATGCCGCGAATCAAATCGTACACCTCTTGACTATTTGGATAATAACGCCAATGGAAACACACACAGACACTACTCCCCCTCCTCTCGCTCTCTCTCTCTCTCTTTCTCTCTCTCTCTCTTTCTCTCTCTCTCTCTCTCTCTCTCTCTCTCTCTCTCTCTCTCTCTCTCTCTCTCTCTCTCTCTCTCTCTCTCTCTCTCTGCCGAAAACAGTCTTTGGCCAAGTAAAATAGACTGCTGCCCATATCCAGAAGACGTACCCCTTGTTCAAGGGAAACGGAGACACAGCCTGCGGCCGACAGCGGCACCTCTGCAGACAAGAAAAGGATGCGACGACATTTGTCTCCCCAAGCTCTTCTAATGACAATACGAACAAGAAAAACAATTGACGATGGAAAATGAAAGAAGATATGATTACGAAGTGATAAAAGATCACATTTCTCAATGAAAATTGCTCGTGCATAGGGTGTAGTACCTAGACGGTAAGCGCCCACCCCCTACTTTGGGTCGGAATTGGTGCACAGGGGGGGGGGGGGGGGGGGGGGGCGCTTACAAGGTACTTTACGGTATATATAAGAAACATTACGATGTATCAATACAAACAACATTGCACTTACCGGTTCTGTGGTTGTTGGTTTTCTTTGTGTCGTCTCTGCTGCGTCGTCTGCTACGGGTAAGACTTTTCTTCTTTTTCCAAATGAAGAGTCAAGACATGGGACGGTACTCTTTAGAATTATGCATCAGTTGTCTTCCCTACCATTACGTTAACGAAAGTGAAACTAAACGCACTCGCCGAGACGTCGTTGTCGGTTTCGTTACCGTAAGCGGAACGCGTAATGATACATAGATTTTCCTTAAGTTAACCACTACGACTACCACTGGCACTGTACACTTAATCTCCCTAATATCAAAAGCTG
>NC_090245.1:95569378-95589378 GCF_037325665.1 Littorina saxatilis
CTAATATCAAAAGCTGGCGTGGTATGGTGAATATGACATTGCAATGACGATGATGGTAACGTTAATGGTAAGATGATAGGTGGGGGCGGGATGGTGACGAGGGTGAAGTTGGAAGACTGTAACATCCTCCTCCTCCTCCTCCTCCTCCTCCTCCTCCTCCTCCTCATCATCATCATCGTCGTCGTCATCGTCATCATCGTCATCGTCGTCGTCGTCGTCGTCGTCGTCGTCGCCATCATAATCATCGTCATCATCAGCAGCAGCAGCAGCAGCATCTTCGTCATCGTCATCATCAACATCGTCGTCGCCGTTGTCATCATCGTCGTCATCGTCATCATCATCGTCATCATCATCATCATTAGGAAGAAAAGATGAGGAAGATTACATTGCCGGCGATGCTTGTGCTGAAATGATTACACCTCGTGTCAACAGTTCCACTCACCATCTGACAAGCCTTGTACAAGGGATAAGACCGTCCCTCCACTTGGCCTCGTGTCAACAGTTCCACTGACCAGGCTTGTACAAGGGAAAAGACCGTCCCTCCACTTGGCCTCGTGTCAACAGTTCCACTGACCATCTGACCAGGCTTGTACAAGGGAAAAGACCGTCCCTCCACTTGGCCTCGTGTCAACAGTTCCACTGACCATCTGACCAGGCTTGTACAAGGGATAAGGCCACCCCTCCACTTGGCCTCGTGTCAACAGTTCCACTCACCATCTGACCAGGCTTGTACAAGGGATAAGACCGTCCCTCCACTTGGCCTCGTGTCAACAGTTCCACTCACCATCTGACCAGGCTTGTACAAGGGAAAAGACCGTCCCTCCACTTGGCCTCGTGTCAGCAGTTCCACTCACCATCTGACCAGGCTTGTACAAGGGATAAGACCACCCCTCCACTTGGCCTCGTGTCAACAGTTCCACTCACCATCTGACCAGGCTTGTACAAGGGATAAGACCACCCCTCCACTTGGCCTCGTGTCAACAGTTCCACTGACCATCTGACCAGGCTTGTACAAGGGATAAGACCACCCCCCCACTTGGCCTCGTGTCAACAGTTCCACTCACCATCTGACCAGCCTTGTACAAGGGATAAGACCGTCCCTCCACTTGGCCTCGTGTCAACAGTTCCACTGACCATCTGACCAGGCTTGTACAAGGGATAAGACCACCCCTCCACTTGGCCTCGTGTCAATAGTTCCACTGACCATCTGACCAGCCTTGTACACGGGATAAGACCACCCCTCCACTTGGCCTCGTGTCAATAGTTCCACTGACCATCTGACCAGCCTTGTACAAGGGATAAGACCACCCCTCCACTTGGCCTCGTGTCAACAGTTCCACTCACCATCTGACCAGGCTTGTACAAGGGATTAGACCGTCCCTCCACTTGGCCTCGTATCAACAGTTCCACTGACCATCTGACCAGGCTTGTACAAGGGATAAGACCACCCCTCCACTTGGCCTCGTGTCAACAGTTCCACTGACCATCTGACCAGGCTTGTACAAGGGATAAGACCACCCCTCCACTTGGCCTCGTGTCAACAGTTCCACTCACCATCTGACCAGGCTTGTATAAGGGATAAGACCGTCCCTCCACTTGGCCTCGTGTCAACAGTTCCACTGACCATCTGACCAGGCTTGTACAAGGGATAAGACAACCCCTCCACTTGGCCTCGTGTCAACAGTTCCACTCACCATCTGACAAGCCTTGTACAAGGGATAAGACCGTCCCTCCACTTGGCCTCGTGTCAACAGTTCCACTCACCATCTGACCAGCCTTGTACAAGGGATAAGACCTCCCCTCCACTTGGCCTCGTGTCAACAGTTCCACTGACCATCTGACCAGGCTTGTACAAGGGAAAAGACCGTCCCTCCACTTGGTCTCGTGTCAACAGTTCCACTGACCATCTGACCAGCCTTGTACAGGGGATAAGACCACCCCTCCACTTGGCCTCGTGTCAACAGTTCCACTCACCATCTGACCAGCCTTGTACAAGGGATTAGACCGTCCCTCCACTTGGCCTTGTGTCAACAGTTCCACTCACCATCTGACCAGGCTTGTACAAGGGATAAGACCGTCCCTCCACTTGGCCTCGTGTCAACAGTTCCACTCACCATCTGACCAGGCTTGTACAAGGGATAAGACCGTCCCTCCACTTGGCCTCGTGTCAGCAGTTCCACTGACCATCTGACCAGGCTTGTACAAGGGATTAGATCGTCCCTCCACTTGGCCTCGTGTCAACAGTTCCACTCACCATCTGACCAGCCTTGTACAAGGGATTAGACCGTCCCTCCACTTGGCCTTGTGTCAACAGTTCCACTGACCATCTGACCAGGCTTGTACAAGGGATAAGACCGTCCCTCCACTTGGCCTTGTGTCAACAGTTCCACTCACCATCTGACCAGGCTTGTATAAGGGATTAGACCTCCCCTCCACTTGGCCTCGTGTCAACAGTTCCACTCACCATCTGACCAGGCTTGTATAAGGGATTAGACCTCCCCTCCACTTGGCCTCGTGTCAACAGTTCCACTCACCATCTGACCAGGCTTGTATAAGGGATTAGACCTCCCCTCCACTTGGCCTCGTGTCAACAGTTCCACTCACCATCTGACCAGGCTTGTATAAGGGATTAGACCTCCCCTCCACTTGGCCTCGTGTCAACAGTTCCACTCACCATCTGACCAGGCTTGTATAAGGGATTAGACCTCCCCTCCACTTGGCCTCGTGTCAACAGTTCCACTCACCATCTGACCAGGCTTGTATATGGGATAAGACCGTCCCTCCACTTGGCTTCGTGTCAACAGTTCCACTCACCATCTGACCAGGCTTGTATAATGGATAATACCTCCCCTCCACTTGGCCTCGTGTCAACAGTTCCACTCACCATCTGACCAGGCTTGTATATGGGATAAGACCGTCCCTCCACTTGGCCTCGTGTCAACAGTTCCACTCACCATCTGACCAGGCTTGTACAAGGGATAAGACCGTCCCTCCACTTGGCCTCGTGTCAACAGTTCCACTCACCATCTGACCAGGCTTGTACAAGGGATAAGACCACCCCTCCACTTGGCCTCGTGTCAACAGTTCCACTCACCATCTGACCAGGCTTGTACAAGGGATAAGACCACCCCTCCACTTGGCCTCGTGTCAGCAGTTAACACCCTGACTGTGTGCTCTGCTGAGACAGAATTATTTTTGTAAGAATAATTTTTCAAAGAACTACTCTCCAAAATAGCAACTAGTGTCCCTTGAGAAATTAATTCACAAAAAGATTCCCACTGTGCAAAGCGGTCATCCAGGCTGTTACTTTTGTGTGTGTCCGATTGGAGGGATGATCTCATCCCGTGTACAGCCTGGTCAGATCTGAGATGGTGAGCTCATCTTTTTTGCACAATGAGTGTGCCTTTAATCTGTTTTGCTAGCGTAGGCGTTAAAATGTTGGAGAGAAATAACAAAAAACCCGGAAAAAAACACCGACATTGATCTTTGACAAAGCTTTGTCGTTTCAAAGGGGAATGACACGTAAGCTCCTTGTGTTGTGTTCGTGCTCTGTCGTGTTCCCTTCCCTTAGTGTCAAGAGCGGCTGCGGTTATAACTAACTCCATCAAAATGCTACAGTAACAACTATGACAATGAACATTAATGTTGGCATGGCAACGATTATTCTTCTTCTTGGTCCTTCATGGGCTCAAACTCCCACGGTTTGTACGTGTGTGACCGTTTTTACCCTGCCATTTAGGCAGCCATACGCCGCTTTCGGGGGAAACGATGTTGATGAAAATAACAGCAACGTTTCCGGGGAGAGAGAGGTGAGAGTGAGAAGAGTGCTGTGTACTGAACATGTGTGTAGTTTTGTATTGTTTGGGTCACGTAATAAAAAAACAATGCGACCCTTTAAAATGCTAATAACTCCCATGTTTGGCTTGAGCATGTGCACTGTTTGTTCACTATTCATTGTTTCATGTCATATATTTTGAATGAAACTTTGTGTATGCCAATGCTGTGTACTATTAAATCATCATTTAAAATTTGATCTTTTGTTCTGTGCAGATCACTATGCACTTTTCATGGAGACGACAGGAGTGATTGTGCAACAGTATCCAAGAATGGACGAAAAAAAGAAGAAAAAAAAGCTGTTGATCTTTTCCTGTCTATTCTCTTTGCCTCTGTTTGTTCCTGTCAGCGTGAGATCGCTAATCAAAGTTTCTCCGGGGAAGGTGCAAGGGGAATCATTACCTTCTGGAGTGGCCTTTGTTTTAACGGTCAACACTATGGAAACACCTCTGTGACAAAATCCAATATTTTGCTTAGCCTCATTTCACACAATCAACCGTGCATGCTTTACCGCAGATAACTTTTTGGTGCAGTTCGAGTGAGATAATGCGCGTTAAAGTGATCGCAAATATGTACTTTTGTTTGAGAGGACTTAAGTGTGCGGTTAGTTGAATACAGGGTTGTCGTTTCCATTGCGACTTTGGCAAACATATAGCAGGGAGATGATTGTAGGTTTTGATGTTCAGTATTATTGATTGGCTTAAAGATGAAGGGCACCATGTCTTTATTCATTACATTCACAAGCATCAGAGGACAAGCAAACACGAAAGCGTGCGCACACACACACACACACATACACACACACATACACACATAAACACACACACACACACACACACACACACACACATGCACGTACGCATCACCTCCCCCCCCCCCCCCCCCATCATTAGATCTTCTCTCCCTCCGTCTCTTTCTCCGAGTCCCTCTCTTCGTGAATCCTTCCACCCCCCGCGTCCAAAAAATCGGCCATTCGCTTTTTTACTTTAGCTCGTCAAAGCAAAGGTACCGTAACTGCGTGTTCCAAAAAGACAGAGGGCATGTCGTTTAATCAGAAAGAGAAATTGAGGATTCATCAAAATGAATCAAACACTTAGAAGACTATAATGGCCAGAATCTGAAATCCCAGGACAAAGGGTTGTTTTCATAAGAGTGAGAGAATGGGGGGGGGGGGGGGAGACTCGGGAGCGGGAAAGAGAGAGTATGATATAATATATATACAGACAGACAGACAGAGACAGAGATACAGAGACACAGGCAGACAGACGGAAAAAGAGAGAGAGAAAGAGAACTAGCGAGATAGAGAATGTTTGTGTGTGTGTAAGAGAGAGAGAGAGAGAGAGAGAGAGAGAGAGAGAGAGAGAGAGAGAGAGAGAGAGAGAGAGAGAGAGAGAGAGAGAGAGAGAGAGAGAGAGAGAGAGAGAGAGAGAGAGAGAGAGAGATTTTTAATGCCACAAAAACCATATCTGATGTGACAGAGAAATAAAACGAAACGTTTCAGATATGACAGATAATCAATAGCAAAGCGGACTAGCCTGGGATTTATTTGTGGTTAAACGCACAAAATTGAAAACTCGGGGTATTCCCAGCATACCGTGTTTCTTTTCTTTCTTCCAACCGTAGTGGCTTTTCGTGTGAATTTATAACAATGCAAGCAACGGCATTATTTTCTCCCTGAATAATTGCCACAATTCTTCCCCGGAAGCGCCGAAGCGAAGAGCGGTTCTGATACGATATTCTCAGATGATTTGAGCCAGATTTTGAAACAAAGCAGTATAGGTCAGTATAGTTCCCAGGTAGCGTTCAAGCGAAGAGATGTTTTCTCAAACGCAATTCTCAGTTGATTTGCCTTCGATTGTTGTTCTGCAGCAGTGAACCCGCAGAGCGACTGGCGTTTTTTTTTCTCTCAGTTGATTTGCTTTAGATTTTAAACCAGCTTGAGTGAAAAAGGTTTACTGACAGAAGATTGATGAAATGTGTCTCAACTGCTACTCTGCTCAGGAAAATCGATTTGTGTATGCCACCAATAAACATGTTCTGCTTTGTTCAGCGCAACGATAAGGGTTATGGCTGTTGTTTTCTTTGTCGGTGGAGTGTTAGCTACATCAAAGGTATTCGATGGAAATCGGTCGTTTCAAAAAAACTCTTACGTGTCACTGTGAGTGATGTTTCAGGAACTGACATTGCATGTACCGTAAAATCCCTAGCAAACGCCCACCCCCCACTTTTGGCCAAAAGTTGTGCAGAGGGGTCAATACCTAGCAAACGCCCACGCCGGTTTAAAGAAAACAAGTTTTAGGACAGTCGGCCTCCTATATCTACGATTGGTGCACACTGTTCGATGGTTCTCCTTTTTTTGGGTGGGTTCGGGGGGGGGGGGGGGGGGGCTTGGAATAAAATTACGTCATGTCCCACAGTGAAGTCGTTCAGTGACGTTTTTTAATGAGTGTTTAACACTTCTCTATGTTCAGCCATGCCGAAGCACAAATCCTTTACAGTGACATACGCTCGTACAAACTACTGGGACACCGCGTTTGCTAGGGATTTTACGGTATTTTTTTTTTTTAACTCAATGTGTGCTTTCGAATGGGACGTTAATGATTTATACTACCGATGCAGTTTTTGAATGGTGAAAATTGAGCAGACAAAAGGAGACACATTATATCAACATAATAACACACAGATAAAACTTTTTAGAGGGCTATGTGAGCTATGTCGATCCCTCTCTCTCTCTCTCTCTCTCTCTCTCTCTCTCTCTCTCTCTCTCTCTCTCTCTCTCTCTCTCTCTCTCTCTCTCTCTCTCTCTCTCTCTCGCTATCATCCCTCGGTAATAAAGTTCGAGTTCTCTCTCTCTCTCTCTCTCTCTCTCTCTCTCTCTCTCTCTCTCTCTCTCTCTCTCTATCTCTCTCTCTCTCAATCTTTCTCTCTCTCTCTCTCTCTCTCTCTCTTTCTCAATGTCTCTCTCTCTCTCTCTCTTTCTCAATGTCTCTCTCTCTCTCTCTCTCTTTCTCTCTCTCTCTCTTTCTCAATGTCTCTCTCTCTCTCTCTGTCTCTCTCTTTCTCTCTCTCTCTCTCTCTTTCTCAATGTCTCTCTCTCTCTCTTTCTCTCTCTCTCTCTCTCTTTCTCAATGTCTCTCTTTCTCTCTCTCTCTCTCTCACTCTTTCTCAATGTCTCTCTCTCTCTCTCTCTCTCTCTCTCTCTCTCTCTCTCTCTCTCTCTCTCTCTCTCTCTCTCTCTCTCTCTCTCTCTCTCTCTCTCTCTCTCTCTCTCTCAATCACTGAACTACGAAGAAAAAAACACGCGACAGAATAAAAACAGGAAGACAATAAAAAATAAAAAAATCTCAGCAGCTTTGAGAACTGTTTTGCCAAATGTGAGAACAATGGGACATTCGCCTGTCTCTTACCGCTGTGAGCACACTAACAAGATTTCTTGACGGGCTTATGCGTGTTTCATCCTCCCGTTCTATCGACCTGCTCCATGCTGCGGTGAAGGTAATGCTCACATTCTTTGCACTTTTCAGACGCTAAATTATTGTCGTTACATGCTTTCAATAGAAATAAGAGAGAGAGAGAGAGAGAGAGAGAGAGAGAGAGAGAGAGAGAGAGAGAGAGAGAGAGAGATATAATATATATATATATATATATATATATATATATATAGAGAGAGAGAGATAGAGAGAGGGAGAGAGGGAGAGAGAGAGAGATTCAGATTCAGATTCAAAACTTTAATACAAAGGGATAAAGGTTTTAGGCAATGCCTAATCTTCCAACCTGTCCCTTTTAGACATACATGACATTATACATACAATTATATATTTATATAACATGTATTGAACAGCCAAACGAACAACTAATTAACTAAGAATTTGTAATTAGGTTAAAAGTAACAAAACACTAGTTATAATAACGTGGTTCATTGATTAATAAAATGATGATTAAGATGTTATGCAGTAACAGTTATGATTTTAAAGCGTAGGGAGAGAATTATTTTTGACAAAGATATTTTCGAACATTTTTTTTAAAAGATGAAAGGGTTTGACATGTTTTACAGTACATTGGAAGTATATTCCACACAAGCGATCCCCAGTAGGATAAACTAGATTTATACAAATCAATGCGTGGGAGCGGTAGCGTATAATTCAAAAGCCTCGCTCTACCAGGAGGACGCTCAAACAGGTCTTGGATGTATGAAGGTGTTTCATGGTTGTACATTTTAAACATGAAAACACTAGCATTTAAAAAGAACTGCTGATGTAGCGGAAGAATGTTCAGTTGAGTGTATTTTTCTTGAGTAGTCATATTGGGATCTCGGTTTAATAACTTTACACCTCTCTTGTGAAGTGTGTTTATTTTCTTTATATGAACATCACTGGCATTGCACCAGACAGTAGATGCATAGCAAATGTGAGAGAGACAGTGTGCGTGGAAAAACATTTTGAGGGCATCCACAGAAACAACGCACCAGAGCTTGTTAAGTAAGAAAAGGTTCCTAGAAACTCGTTTATAAACTGTATCAATGTGAGAGCGCCAGTTAAGTTCATCATCAATTACAACTCCAAGCACACGGTGTTGATGGACTTGAGCAATGCTAACTGTACCATGCATAAGATCAAGGCTCAGAGGCTGTCGCTGGTGTTTTTGTCTTGTGGTTATTAACATGCTTTTTGTTTTCTTAGGATGCAGTGCCATTCTGTTACAATTACACCAATCATTAATATTTGCTATACTTTCTTGGAGTACTTTTCTTATGAGATTTATATCTGTATTACTGCTGTGAAGTGTTGAGTCATCCGCAAAAAGATCAAGTACAGCATTTTCTTGTTTGAGGTGTAATGGTAAATCATTAATGTATAGTCCAAACAGTAAGGGACCAAGGATAGAACCTTGTGGGACTCCACATTTTACAGTGCCTTGTGATGAATATGAACCGTTTAGGTAGACTGCTTGTTTCCTATCTGACAGATATGATGTAAAAAAGGACACAGATGAGCTATTTTGCAGGTAAATAAGTAATTTGTCTAACAAAATAGCGTGATCAACTAAGTCAAATGCTTTCCTGAGATCAAGGAATACCGCTCCAACCATTTCACGATTGTTTATTGCTTTTAGCCAGGTATCACAGAGCCGGGTAAGGGCAGTATGACATGAATGTTTAGGACGAAAACCTGATTGATAAGGATGAAAAATATTGTTTTCTTCAACATATTTAAGGAGATGGGTGTGTATATGCTTTTCCAGGGGTTTAGACAGTATAGAGAGAATAGATATCGGTCTGTAGTTGTCAAGGCTATCGGTGTCTTTTGACTTTGGTACTGGAATAACTTTAGCCGTTTTAAACACTGATGGGAAGACATTCTTCCTGATAGAGAGATTGTATACATGGGTTAAACTATTTACAATATAAGGAAGTGACATTTTTACAATTTGTGAATTAAGATTGTTTGTGTCCATTGTTTTTTTGTTATTTAGTTTAGAAATTAGTGCACCAACTTCAACGACTGTGATTACAGGTATATCAAACGAGTCAGATGGCAAAAGTTTCTCATTACAAAATTGACTGAGTACTTCAGGCACCTTATAGCCAATCTGATCAGAACTGGCTGAGGAATCAAGAACATTGTCGGTCATAGATAGAAAGTAACTATTACAATCATCAGCAGTTATATTAGGATTAATACAGGATGGGGCTTTGCGTGATTTACTAGTCAGTTCATTCATTGCACGCCAAATTTGACATATGTCATTTTTATCTATTATAAGATTTTGAAAATATTTCTTTTTTGCAAGTTTCACCAATTCAGAAATTTTGTTTCGCATTTTTTTGTAAAGTTCAAACTGTTTAATTTTTTTTAGAAAATCTCGAACTAACATAGCATCTTTAATTTCACCTGTCATCCAGTTCGGTACAGTCGAAAATTTAACTCTTTTCCTGCGGATTGGAGCATGTCTGTCAACAACAGATAATAATGTTCTGACAAATAACAATGCAGCTTCTTCAGGATCAAAACAATTTGACACCAATTGGAAATTTGCCAAACTTAAGTCAAGTAAAAACGCAGACTTGTCAAATTTTTTAAAACATCTATACGTGATATAGGTATGACCTTTTGACATTACCTTTGGTCGTTTACACGACCAAGTGCACGTGATCGGTTTATGGTCACTCATGCAAATATTAGATGTTGAAGCATTTAGAACCATGCTATCATTGTTCGTGTATATATGATCCAGAAGAGTTGAAGACATGCTAGTTACTCTTGTGGGCTCTTTTATAAGTTGAGTAATACCTAGCGATTCAGTTTTGTCAAGCCATTGAGACTGGTTTACTAACATGTTAATATTAAAGTCTCCCAATAATAGCATATTACAATTGCACACGTTGACTTTGTCCATCATATCTATAAAGTCATCAAACCATTCATCCGTGCAGGCGGGATTTCTGTATAAGAATCCAACTAGAATAGGAGATGAATTGTTTGGCCTTACTTCTAGCCAAATACACTCTACACTCTGTGGTTCAAGGTCATGCCGGCGTTTTACAACATGAAAACAATCGTTGTGCACATACACACCGATTCCCGTGTGATTTGGATGAGCAGCATCACGTCTTATAAAAGAATAATTCTGAATCTCAACAGAATCATCATTATGCTTTAGGTTTGACAGTCTTGTCTCTGTTAACCCAAGTAGATGAAGCGATGGTGACGTATTGAGAAGTAAACTGACATCATGCAGTTTGTTCCCCAAGTGATATACGTTCACGTGTCCAATGTTTAATCCACTTTTTGAACGCATATTTATACAGAATGAACACAATTAACTTACAAGGTTATTTGAAAAGAGGCAGCTGACTCAGACTCAGGACTTCGGTTAAAACGAAACCGTTTATATCCTAACACAATAACTGATATTGCAAAAAGCGACACAGATGCACACCGCTGGGTTTAAATGGAAGATAGTGCTCTAGATAATAGATCAAACATTAACTTTTTGTCGAGGGCACTCAGAGCCTCTGATCTCATGCTCTGTTGATGCAGAGACATATGTTCAGGTCTATACAATTCTGGCAGCTGTTGACGTGGCATATTAGGGAAATGGAAGAGAGGAGGTTTTTGTTCCTGTGAGTGCCATCCGAGGTGCTGATCCAGGTTTCTTGCACTGATCCGAGGGTGGGGCTCAGCAAATACATGTACACCCGGTTGTTGGCTGACTCCCGGAGCAGTTGACAATGCCATTAAAGGTTGAGGAACTTGACCTGGAGGTTGTTGGTGTTGTGGCGGGCCTGAAGTTTTGGGTCCGTAGTGACGTCCAACGAATGATGCAGTCGCTTGCCTTTGAGGACGTGGTTGGGTCTTATCACACCATGATGATATATCATCGTTTCCTCGTTTTTCTGATCGTCCAACATCATTATGATATTGTCTTGATGTTGTTGAATGTTTGTTTTCAGGGATGTTGCCAGAGAAACTACGCTTGATGTTGATAGCTAAGGCACTTGTCCCTCTGTTGTTGGGGTGTAGAGCATCCCTCATCCATCTTGTTTTGATGTCCCCTCGTATGGTGAAAAAGCTGACGTCATTGTTGACAAGATCAATGTGCTGTTGATGACAGAGCTGCATTAAGTTGTCGTTTGATTCATTTATACATGCTGTGATATGTTCATGTTGATCTCGGTGGGGCAATATTGAAGACATGATTAATCTTGCTTTTGGAAAACAGCGCCGAGTGTGTGCAATGATCGAGCGCCATGCTCCTTTTCCAAGGACGCCACCACGCTTGCAGTCGTTGATCCCTACATGCAGGACAACTGTGGTGACGTTGGGATGTATTGCTGTTCCTTTTAGAAGCCCAATAAGTTGTTCTCTGTCAAGGCCAGAAAGAGACAATACTTGTGATCTTTCATTGTCAATATTCATCTTTGCCTGATGGAGGCCTGACACAACTGAGTCACCAATGATGAGGGTGGAAGTGTCAGAATCTATTGATGACAGCTCAGGCCACTCACCGTCAGATTGTTGTTCATCACATGCAGACATCGAAATCACAGCTGCACTTTCGTTTGACAGGTTAGAAGAGCAACTAGGGGACTGGAGATGTTCCGATGAGACGGGAGAGGGGGTTGGAGGCTGCTTGTTTGAAGCAGTTACAGAAGACTTGACTTTGGTATTTTTGGTAGCAGAAAGCTGAGGGTTTTTTAAGTCAAGAATTTTATTATGCAATGCTTGATTCTTTTTATTCATTGATTCTAGTTCCTGTTTTATTCTCATGTTTTCTCCCTTTAATTCTTCTATTTCTGTACTGTAGTATTGCCTTTCGGCTTTTGCTTTTCTGTCTGATCTCGTTTGTGAGTCAAGCAAATCACTTTGGAGCTGAAGCACCAGATCATAAAGCTCTTCGTTCGAAGGCACGAAGATGCTGGTTTCAGAAACAAGAGGAGTTTTACTTGTATTGGTTTCTTTGTTGCTGTCGTCAATGATCTCATTACAATTAGAAGCAGATTCATTGTTAATAGCTGTTACTTCTGGCATATTGTATGTGTTTACATTGCAACTACCAGAAGTGTCTTCAACAGAAGTGTCGTTGATGTTGGTGTCAGTGAGAGCATTTTGGTAAGATATTATTTCTTCCTCGTTGTTTTGGTTGAGGATTTTATCCAGTAGAATGTATGAGTTGCACAAGTTTTCTTCTTTATCAGAAACTGGAGGTGAGATGAGGCTTGTCATTTTCCAGACTTTTGTCAGATCATTGTCTGTAGCAGGTTTTGAGGTGTCAGCAAGTACATGTACAATTGTCTGTAATCTTTCAAAATCCTCTGCAATCCATTGACGGCATTTTTTCCCTTGAACCAAAATGTTCTGGTTGTCATAAATATGCATAACCAAGAGTTTAGAGCCATCATGATCAAGTCTAATTGTAGACTGTGCTACACTTTCCACAGACTCATGATTTAAAGATATCTTATCATCATTATAAGACAAGGACAATGGTATCAGATGCCCATTTTCTCGGTGATAATCTTTCCAGGATGTTGAGAAGCCTTTTGAAGGTAGATCCGTGACATACCTGTATCTCAGAACAGCTTTCCAGAAAGGATAGTAGAATTTATCACAGCGAAAAGTGATTTGATCTGGATCTTTCTTATTTTCAATAATTTCAAGGCAATGTGCCGTTTTTGATCGTGTCAAAATTGACATTGTTCTTCCCACCCATTGGTGTATGTTTGTCTAGTAACTAAGCATAATCAACATTGTCATTGTTTCATTTGGTGTAGATCTATTGATGTGAGTTACGTTGTAGTTGTTGATGTTGCATTTGTTCATAGTTTTTGTTGTTGATGATGATGTTGTCACTTTTGTTGTTGTTAAACATTGTGTTGTACAAAGATCCAAACTTTCCGTCAACTAAACCAAAACACACTATAATTCAATGATCCAAAAAAAATAGCACTATGTGTTACATAATGTATTTCTGGAATGTCGCCTCAACTTATGACGTACATAAAAAGACTCGGTTATGTCTATGTGTACACCAAGACAATGACAATGACGTAAAAGTCAGGTTATGGAATGCACGGTGGTACGTGTCATTGTCTGACTTTACGTCTTTCCCTTTTCCATATAGAGTCAAAACAACACAATTATCAGCTTTTCCTCAATTCAATAGTTAGTAACTTTCACGATTTCAACACAAGAATAAACACAAGAAACGATGTGCCTACATTGAGATGAAGCATATAGCTATGGAATCCAAGTGTTAATCTTTTTCCATCGCAGAACTCCCCAGTCACCACAGAATTGTTAGAAAAAGTAGAAGATCAAGGTTTTAGAAGAAAAACACTATCCACTGTTGAATAACATTGAATTCCTCCTTGAATCTATCTCAAAAACGAGTCTTATAACGTATGAGAAGCATATGCATGTTAACAATAACCATATCATGGAAATACGCACAATAGAAGAACAAAATCACAGAGGCATTTTATGGAGGATCACACATGGCCGCCATCTTGGCTCATGAGAGAGAGAGAGAGAGCACGCATTGGATCGTGGAACGCCTATTTGTGTCCACCGCAGGCGCTACACACGATTATGTCCCCTGCACGCGGAAGCAGAGTTGATATATTATCACAAAAGAATTGCCCTGTGAAGGTATTTTATGGCAGATCACATTATTTATGATAGATATTCCGAAGCAGAATTTGCCTAGGCTATAAGTACAATATCCCATGACCTCCCTTCTTTGTCTCTGTTACTTCAGTATGGGTATATATGTTGTATTTTTATAGCTCAATAAATACATCATGGACTCCAAAAAATATATGATAGTGCAGATTCCGATTTGGGCAAAGGACTACTTTCCTCCCGACCTTTGACCTCGCGCCGAACAATGTGACACATTTGTATGAAGTTCTAAAATCGTATTGCACGGCTCAGAAAACCATATCAGTTGCACGCAAAAATGAATCTCAGAACTGATCTGATGTATGAGATGCAATAAGCAAAAGTTTCTTTCATTATGAAAGCAATGCAGGTCGAAAAAAACGAACATTCAACTTACAAGATAACCAGATGCTAGCGAACCAAAACAAAAACACGAGTACCCTCCCCTTGCATCGTTAGCAGACGACTTTTGAGAATCTGTCGGTAGTGTGTTTTGGTGTGCGCCTTCAGCTATCAAACATCGGCTGTTTCACGTGTTTTGCGAGCAAGTCTACTCTTTTGCCTGGCTCTGCAGTAAGTCCACATATTTTTCCGTAATCCAGTCATATTCCTTCAAAATGCAATCAATCGGCGGTGACAGACGTGTCGGTCGCGTTTTCCTCTCACCCATACCAGTTTAAGTTCATCCATGCAAACACACTCGCAAAACAGTTTATCACGTAGATACATTTCAAATAGGGAGCAAATGGTTAAATCTAAACCTACATATTTGTTCCCTAAGATTTGCTTCTCTGTCAATAAGCCTAATTACACACGTTCGAGAAAAACAACGTGGAATCAATTCTGAATCGAGTAAGCCAAATGGGTCCCAAACCCGTTTCGCCCGTTCTGCCGACCTGAAACGCAAAACAAAAGAATTGTGCGCTTCAACTAAATTAATTTCTATTCGACTTCATTACTTTCTTGCAACTTATGAACCTTTACCTAAAGCTTTTAAATGGTCTGAAAGTAGTGTTACCGCGTACTTATCGATGCACTCATTCGTTTTATTTTTTCAGCGACGGTCACTTAGTTTAAGGTTGCAAAAGGGCTAAGTCTCGCTGGCAACAGTTTTACCCTGCACAGATCGCAACAGTGCCGCTAGTAGTCTACACTTTGTGTTTGATGGTAGAATGGGATATACAGATTACAACACGCGTGGTTTTTTATATGGCTTGTATTTCAGTCAAGACCCAGCGGGAATATCAATCGAGAGCCACTCGCCAGAGGCTCGTGTCTCCCGATGATATTCATCCGCTGGGTCTTGACTGAAATACAAGCCATATATAAAAAACCACTCGTGTTGTAACCTATACATATTTTACTTAGGTCTTGTTGTGTACTCGTGAACAGTGGCGTTCGATTTTCTGCCGAAGTCTGTGAAAATTACGCAGAGAGGTCTCAATTTTTTACAAATTAACCCAGAACTATCATTTCAATCACTATTCTAATACTCACAGTTCAATCGTCGACACCTTGCAGACTTGTATGCGCGTTTTGGGACACCAGCATCGCGGATAAGCTGCTCTAATCTAGCGTTATTTTGTGGTACTCGATTCTCAATGGGTAAGGTCCCCCGCAGACACCAGATAAGGTCCCCCGCATTTTTTACCAAACTGCGGGGGATCTTACCCCGTCACATTTCACTGTTGATCTTTGTACCCATCGTGAGTCTAAACTAAACTAAGCTGAAACTTAAAAATGGAAAGCAGTATCCACAAGTAGTTAGACTTTGACAAGCAAGAAGATTTAAGCCCTTCTGTTGACCGTGCTTTGTGTTATTTTATCATTGTTAACGTGGGGGACAGTATTTCTGACCTGTCTTGGTGAAATTTTTTCTCTTGTGTAGTACACGAGAGTATAACTGGGCAGGGATATAGCTTAGTTGGTAGCGCGCTGGATTTGTATTCATTTGGCCGCTGTCAGCTTGAGTTCGATCCCAGGTTCGGCGGAAATTTATTTCAGTCAACTTTGTGTGCAGAATCTCTTCGGTGTCCGAACTCCCCCCCGTGTACACTACATTGGGTGTGCACGTTAAAGATCCCACGATTGACAAAAGGGTCTTTCCTGGCAAAATTGCTTTGGCACAGTTAATAATTGTCTACCTATACCCGTGTGACTTGGAATAATAGGCCGTGAAAGGTAAATATGCGCCGAAATGGCTGCAATTACTGGCCGTATAAAATTTCATCTCACACGGCATCACTGCTGAGCGCCTAGAACTGTACCCACGGAATATGCGCGATATAAGCCTCATTGATTGATTGATTGATTGAAGAAAACTGGCTGATCCAATGCAAAACAAGTCGCGTAAGGCGAAAATACAACATTTAGTCAAGCTGTCGAACTCACAGAATGAAACTGAACGCACTGCAATTTTTCAGCAAGACCGTATACTCGTAGCATCGTCAGTCCACCGCTCATGGCAAAGGCAGTGAAATTGACAAGAAGAGCGGGGTAGTAGTTGCGCTGAGAAGGATAGCACGCTTTTCTGTACCTCTCTTCGTTTTAACTTTCTGAGCGTGTTTTTAATCCAAACATATCATATCTATATGTTTTTCAGGAACCGACAAGGAATAAGATGAAAGTGTTTTTTAATTGATTTCGAAAATTTAATTTTGAACATAATTTTTATATTTTTAATTTTCAGAGCTTGTTTTTAATCCAAATATAATATATTTATATGTTTTTGGAATCAGGAAATGATGAAGAATAAGATGAACGTAAACTTGGATCGTTTTATAAAAAATTTTTTTTTTTACAATTTTCAGATTTTAATGACCAAAGTCATTAATTAATTTTTAAGCCACCAAGCTGAAATGCAATACCGAAGTCCGGCCTTTGTCGAAGATTGCTTGGCCAAAATTTCAATCAATTTGATTGAAAAATGAGGGTGTGACAGTGCCGCCTCAACTTTTACAAAAAGCCGGATATGACGTCATCAAAGACATTTATCGACAAAAAGAAAAAAACGTCCGGGGATATCATTCCCAGGAACTCTCATGTAAAATTTCATAAAGATCGGTCCAGTAGTTTAGTCTGAATCGCTCTACACACACACACACGCACAGACAGACAGACACACACACACACACACACACATACACCACGACCCTCGTCTCGATTCCCCCTCTATGTTAAAACATTTAGTCAAAACTTGACTAAATGTAAAAAGAAAACAAGTCGCGTAAGGCGAAATTACTACATTTAGTCAAGCTGTGGAACTCACAGAATGAAACTGAACGCACTGCATTTTTTCACAATGACCGCAGCCCGCCGCTTGTGCATAACGGAGTGAAACTGACGAGCCTGTTCAGCGCGGTAGTGGTTTCGCTGTGCTGCGAATAGTACGCTTTTCTGTACCTCTCTTCGTTTTAACTTTCTGAGCGTGTTTTTAATCCAAACATATCATATCTATATGTTTTTGGAATCAGGAACCAACAAGGAATAAGATGAAATTGTTTTTAAATCGATTTCGGAAATTTAATTTTGATCATAATTTTTATATTTTTAATTTTAAGAGTTTGTTTTTAATCCAAATATAACATATTTATGTTTTTGGAATCAGAAAATGACGAAGAATAAGATGCAATTGTTTCTGGATCGTTTAATAAAAAAATAATTTTAATTACAAGTTTCCGATTTTTAATGACCAAAATCACTCATTAGTTGTTAAGCCACCAAGCTGAAATGCAATACCAAATCCCGGCCTTTGTCGAAGATTACTTTGCCAAAATTTCAATCAATTTGATTGAAAAATGAGGGTGTGACAGTGCCGCCTCAACTTTTACAAAAAGCCGGATATGACGTCATTAAAGGTATTTATCGAAAAAAGGAAAAAACTTCCGGGGATATCATTTCCAGGAACTCTCATGTAAAATTTCATAAAGATCGGTCCAGTAGTTTAGTCTGAATCGCTCTACACACACACACGCACAGACAGACAGACACACACACATACACCACGACCCTCGTCTCGTTCCCCCTCATTTAAAACATTTAGTCAAAACTTGACTAAATGTAAAAAGGAGTAAATAATTATAATTGTCAGTAAGTACTGGTGTCACATGACTGATGTGAACCAGTTGATTGGCTAATGGCGATGCGCTAAAACTGTTAGCGCACTCTTGGAGTGCGCTAACTTTTCCACAGAGAGTATTCTTCCGCCCTTTGCCTAAGCGAGACTGTACTCTCATCCTCAGAATTAATTAATGACATGTAGCTTATATTCTCCACAATACCAAAATACCATAAATGTCCTGCTTCTCAATTAAAGCAGAAGTGGTTTTTTTCTGACAGATTGCATGTGCCTGTGCCACAGTTGCCACTGATCTAAAAATAGAACCCGCTGTGTCTAATTTTTCAGTTTCGTCTTGCGAAGAATCTTCTCATAATTATGCCGTAGCTTATTATCCACATTACCAAATGATGAGTTAGTATACAATTCCCAGCAGCTAACAGAAAACACAAGTGTTATTCCGATAACGTACCAGCTAGATCAGCATTTGGAATATATACGTAGCAGACTAGATTACACTGAAATACGACTGCATCAGTTCAGTAAATGAATGGTTTCCGAATTATTATTTCAAGGCAAGAACAATCGGAATCGAAAACGTGTAGGGTTTAGAACGTCCGTACCATATATAAGACTTATTACCAGCCTGCCTCATGCGTGCAGACTCAGTGCAACGTGACGAGCAATTTTTGTTTTTGGAATGCCGCAGTGGTTCGATTGCCCTAGCCTAGCAGACGACATAAACCCCGCTCAGCAAACTAACATGTTGGGCAAATGTGAACGAAAAAACGATGGGTATATAATACGTGTAGGGTTCAGGGTATTCTTACGGTTCATATTTAGTACCAGACTCCCCGATGAGTGAAGATACCACACGAGAAACATGCCACATTTACTTTGAAAATGAGCTAACCGTCGACCTTGGGGGGTTAGCCAATTCAAGGGGAGTCACTCTGCACAGTCAATCCGTCGAAGCTCGACTTGAGGTTTCGAATCGCAAATAACTAAGAACACAGTTTGTTTGTTTGTTTGCTTTACGCCCAGCTGACCACAAAGGGCCATATCAGGGCAGTGCTGCTTTGACATATAACGTGCGCCACACACAAGACAGAAGTCGCAGCACAGGCTTCATGTCTCACCCAGTCACATTATTCTGACACCGGACCAACCAGTCCTAGCACTAACCCCATAATGCCAGACGCCAGGCGGAGCAGCCACTAGATTGCCAATTTTAAAGTCTTAGATATGACCCGGCCGGGGTTCGAACCCACGACCTCCCAATCACGGGGCGGACGCCTTACCACTAGGCCAACCGTGCCGGTAAGAACACAGTCCTTTCTCCGAGTTCAAATGAGGTCTCTCTGAAAGATCATCACTGTTTTTTCATTTCATTTTTTTCATTTCATTTTTTCATTTTCATTTTCATTTTTCATTTCATTTTCATTACTTTATTGTCCCATCGCTGGGAAATTCGGGTCGCTTCCTCCCAGTGGAAAGCTAGCAGCAACGGAGTCGCGCTACCCAGGTGTCTGCGTGTTTAGGTGTATTCAGCCACCTGCACTTATGGCAGATTGACCAAGATCTTTTACGTGCCATTGTGATGACACGGGGGTGGGACATGGCTTCCGTCTCTGGGTCTGCACATAAAATTGACCCGTGTCCGTCCCGGCCCGAATTCGAACCTGCGACCTTCCGATCACAAGTCCAGTGCTCTACCAACTGAGCTACCGGGCTTAACGCTGCACTGGAATTTACCAACAGAAATTAAAACAAGAGTTTGCGTGTGATGAAAGCACGACACACTAGAGACAGCCCACACAAAAGTAGATCTTCTACGACCTGACCACACAGTTATGTCTATTCAAATGCGCGTAGCAAAATGTGCGTGTTGTATCTTCTTTTTTCTCTGGCGGTACCGACAATATCGTTATTGAAACAATCCCAGT
>NC_090245.1:95594378-95616878 GCF_037325665.1 Littorina saxatilis
AACGGTCCTATTTCCGCCATTTCTTCTTGAAATTTGAATTATAAACAACTCTTAAAACTATTTTGTTTGTACAAATATTCGCCTTCGGTTCCATTCCACTTTCCTGTTTGCATTTCAATCACATAACAACTATTTCAAACGCAATTTCTCCACATTCTCATACATTTCAATTTTGTGAAAGGTTTGACACACAGCATAATATATCACAGACAAGAAAAGCAGACGAAAAACTCATTTCTTTGAAAGCCCACAATGGCTGGTTTGATGCGCGCTTTCGTTGACAAAAGTCCTGACATCATCCACTCCTGTGCACGGAGAGAAAAAAGGCATCATGCCGGTGGCATTTTCCAATCACATTTCTTGTATTATCCACAGCAAATATCGAACCAATCAGACTGAAAGCGGCTCGTGATTTCCGGGGCAACAGAAGAAAATTGTTCAGCTTTTGTTGCCGTCAGCGTTTACCTCGCTTTTTGCTACACTGAAGTAATGATTCAAATCGAAGTGCCCATTTCATGTCGCGGCGAGATGAGGAGAAAAAAGTCAGCGGCAAGTTTTGACAGAAATCACGACGTTTGACAAAATCTGTCAGAACAAATTGTTGTTTCAAAGTTTTTTTGTTTTTTATAAAGTGAAATATTCTACTTTGTATGATGACAGTTTAATTATCGTTATAATCAATATTAAACAGCATTACTGAACATGAGAAAAACATAATTTATTAAGTTGCCCTCATTTTACGAAGTGCTGAACAAGCGTTTTAATTCATCGAAGAAGAAAACAACGCACACTCTCTGTCTCTCTCTGTCTCTGTCTCTGTCTGTCTCTCTCTGTCTCTGTCTGTCTCTGTCTCTCTTTCTCCCTCTGTCTGCCTGCATGTCCCTGTCTGTCTCTCTCTGTCTCTAGTCCTGACCATTTTTTGCTTTAATCTACACCACTACAGCCTTTTTGAAAAACCACTAAAATAACCATGAGAGCTGCGCTTCATTGTTTAGATATCCGGGACCATTTTCCAAACAAGTGAACTGAACGCTGATTATGTGTGATGCCATTGCGCGTGATACGAAAGCCGTGTCGTTTTGGTCTCTTAAATGGTCGTGTTATATTCACAGCGCGCAAAGAGAAGACTTATCATCTTTCTTTCTTTATTTGGTGTTTAACGTCGTTTTCAACCACGAAGGTTATATCGCGACGGGGAAAGGGGGGAGATGGGATAGAGCCACTTGTCAATTGTTTCTTGTTCACAAAAGCACTAATCAAAAATTTGCTCCAGGGGCTTGCAACGTAGTATAATGTATTACCTTACTGGGAGAATGCAAGTTTCCAGTACAAAGGACTTAACATTTCTTACATACTGCTTGACTAAAATCTTTACAAAAATTGACTATATTCTATACAAGAAACACTTAACAAGGGTAAAAGGAGAAACAGAATCCGTTAGTCGCCTCTTACGACATGCTGGGGAGCATCGGGTAAATTCTTCCCCCTAACCCGCGGGGGGTAGAAGACGTATCAGGTCTGTTGGGAATTCCCTCAAAGGAATGAATAAAAAAACAACAAAGGTAAATTGTTGGAACGTTGTTATTGACAAAATTACGTTCAATCACAGATATTTCAATCCAACGGTCTTTTAGGTGAACAGACACACACATTTTCGTTTTTTTGATTGTGAATGTTGGAACGTTGGCAGTCTCTCTGGTTGTGGATGTATTCTCTCAAAGGAAGAAAAGCTTTTTCACGAATGGACACTCTAGTTGGATCAACATTTTGCTTGGAGTTGCAATCATGAGTACGCAGCTCTCTACAAGACAGCAAATACGCGTATAATGAAATGTGAATATAAATTTTTTGTCATCATTTTCACGAGTTTTCATTCACAAGCACCTGGGAAATAAATCTCATGTTCCCCGGGGAATAAATCCCCGGTTACCATAGTTGCAGGAAGCCCTATTACATGGATAATCAAAAGCAAACCCAATAGAAACGCTCGAGGATTCTTCGGCTCTTTTCATTGGCGTTTCCCCAGACCTAAACAGACGACACGACACTGCTTTGCAAAGTTCCCAAAACCAACTGGCAAACTGGCAAAAGTAAACAAAAAACAAAACTACTTCAATAAATTCATCACAAACAAATGAAACCTACCGATGTGTTATGTCTTCTTACAAAGTCATGGAGTGCGTGTATCTTTGTGTGAGAAACACGAACGTCAAGCTCAAGTCAAACTAATTGACCCCTGACACACACATTTTGACCCGTGCACAAGACGTTGTATCGATAAACGAAGCACAAAATAAGAAATAATGATAAAAGCAAAGAAAATAGTAACAAGATATGCAAACGTCTCACAAAGCCGAGCAAGCAGATTGTCAGGTCTAATGAAAAACAAAGAAGTACTGAGTCGGAAATAAGATCGCGATTCTTTCCTTCGCTGCACGACGCAAATCTTCTGTGACCTTTGACCCAACGTAGCTTCCACATTCGATTACTAAACTTAATACTCACAACTGAAAGCCGAGGGAGTGGAATACCGAGATGAACAAACAGAACTGTGCATCCTCAAACCTGACATATTCATCCCAACATTTTATGAACTAAAAAATACAGAAAGTTGCTTTCACACGCCAGCTTTGATTGCCAGTGGTTATCCGCACGGAACTCGTGTGGTTATCAACACGGAACCCGTGTTTCAAAGCATGGCTCCCTGTGTTGATTGTGATCTTATTTTCTCACTACCAAAATGATGACAAAAACGATGTTTGCTGGTTTGTTGTCAGACCAGCTTTTTTTTGTCGGTCCTCGGGGGGCATATCGACTTTTGTTTCATATTCATTGACCAAGGCCGAAGGCCGAAGGCCGCGGTCAATAAATATGAAACAAAAGACGATATGCTCCCCCTCGGACGACAAAAAAGCTGGTCTGTCAACAACCCATCAAACATCTTATAATATCCTTTGTGTAAACTGTCACGATCGGGTGACAGAGACCAAGAAAGTGTCACTCAGTGGAGTGCCTGTTCTTGGTCGTGTATGATAGAAAGCGCCTGTGCGTGATATTGGGTTACAGCAGAGTTTGCTGACGGTGCTCAACGAGCACGGATGTTTTGTATCGCACGAGTTTTACAGTGGAGGTTTCTGCTGTCATAGCTAGGGCTGACGGTTTTTCGCTGACAGCGCACACGGGATTTTCAGGGATTGAGTTTCTCGTGTCTTTTTTCTGCTTGGGGAGGCAAAATTGTGTATAGCTGGACTGGTTTTGTGACAAGGTCAGTCACGTGTATTTGGCTAGGTTGTCTGTCAGAGACTCAAGTACGGGGCACTTGACACCCAGCGGCAGAAGGGGAAGGATCAAATACAGTTTCTAGAGTATGATGGTTTTTCACCGAATATTATATTCGGCACTCTAGGGGAACTTCCACTGCCACATGTTTTGCTGAGGACAAGTCGTCAACATTCCTTCGTCGGCGATGGCTTTCGCATAAGGATTCGACAAGGGGTTCTGGAGGTTTTTGGTCACTGTTGACGAACAGAGGCTGTTCCAGGGAGGAGGCGGACTTTGCTTCCATTGAGAGTTACAATCATAGGCTTTTGAGGTAATAAATCATTATTTAACGCTGTTGATGAGTCTGTGTTGTGGAATGAAATACTCTCTGTTGTTCTTTCCAGGTTAGCGCATAATTAACTCTCTGTGACGCTAAAATACTAATCTGTATATGGTTTTTGCAGATAGGGAGAGAAGGACGGAAAATGGCTGTTTTGTTGTTGTAAAAAGTCCGTTTTGTGCAGGCCCACGTGCTCGATGAGATATTTAAAGATGACATGTTTTAAGGTGGTGGGTGAGGGGTAGCTGACATGTTTAGTGCACCGATGCTTTCTGTTTGCAGCCTTCGATTCGATTCGATTCGTTCGATCCGATTCGTTCGTTTCGTGTTCCTGTAACATCTGCACGGCTGACTCTGGCGGGAACTGTTGAGGCTACGCTAACCAGGAGACCGGCTAACCAGCGGACCGGCTAACCAGCGAACCGGCTAACCAGCGGACCGGCTAACCAGCGAACCGACTAACCAGCATACCGGCTAAGCAGCAGCAGCAGAGATAAAGCTAAGTGCACCATGTCGTACGCACCCCGTTGACCACCGTTGTCTTTTCGTATCTATGATTTCATTGGAGTAGTGACAACGTGGGGTGTGTGACCCCTGCATGAACTAGAGCTTTTTGAACAGAACATTCTCATTTTGACTGTATTTACACGGGTTCAGCGTGTTACTATAATTTTCTATATACTACTGGCATTTTGTCAGTGAACACTGGTTTTTTTACGTGTTGAGAACGTAAAAGGAACATATTTTGAGTGAAGGCTCGAGGGAGGTGGCGAGTTTATACATAAACAGGCGTCTGAAACTTATACTTTTGTTGACTCTATTTAATTGTATGACTGCGAGAGTGGATCGTGGTGTGGTTAGTTAATTAGTAGTAATTAACCGGTTCATAATCACCTTAAGTGATATATTGAAACGTGACACATGGGGGCCAAGCCGGGATTTACTCAGTTAATTTCCAACTGATAAAGACCCACCAATTAAGGATAACTAAGAGCAGATAATCTCGTCAGTGCTCGACTTATTTTCTGCTTGGTGCTACCCTTTTTTGTATAGTTTTGATCATATACCACACCTTAAGCGATTCACATCTTGCAGGAAAGGTAAATTGTAATTTGTGAGTTATTGTATGCGCTAACTGTGATTACTTCCCTTTCCTTTGTTTGTGAATCTTTGTTGTTGTACGTTCAGAGTTTTTCCGTTGCAGAGAGCTGAGCGGGGTTAGCGGATTTGTTATTCGTTTTACTCAGTTTTCTCTACATTGTTGTTTCGCATTCTGTAACAGGTTACATTTCTATAGTCTTGTTTTACTTGGATTTTTCTCCATATTTTGACTTTGTTGGAATTTTGGGGGGGAAGGGTCCGAGGACTTCTGTCCTAACCAAGGCTGTGGGAGACACTCTGTTTCACCGCAAAAAGCAGCCGATAAAGTAGGCCACGGCTGTGGGAAACATTTTGTTTCACCGCAAAAAGCAGCCATAAAGTAGGCTACGCGTTTTGTTCTACACCGTTTGGATTTTTCTTCTGCATTTTTCGGTTGCTGGATTTTTGTATCCACCGCTTTCGTCACCGCGTGTTCTAGCTATAGCTGCGTTAGACTTACTTTTGTGATAAAGCTTTGCTAAAACTAACCATGGCTACAGGGGGATCTCCTACGAAGAGGTTAACTTTTGAGACTCCTGGTAGCGAGGAACAGACAGAGCGAGACGCACGCGTTAGAGCGCGTAGTTTGCTTAAGCGCAAGGAGTTAGAACGTAAGGAAGACATAGAGCGACAGACGAGAAAAGAAGAGCTTGACAGACAAGAACGACAGGCCGAACGTGACAGACAGGACAAGAAGGACGAACGGGACAGACAAGACAAGAAAGACGAGCTTGACAGACAAGAACGACAGGCCGAACGAGACAGACAAGAAAAGAAAGAGAAAGATGAACGTGACAGACAAGAAAGGGAACGACAGGCCGAACGACAGGCCGAACGTGACAGACAGGACAAACAGGCGGATCGCGAACTCCAGCTAGAACTAGCTAAGCTACAGGCAGAGAAGGGTACGCTTACTCAGGCTAGCGCGCCGACGTTTGTTGCCGACCGTACGAGACTGCCGACGTTCGACGATGACAAGGACGAGCTCGACGACTTTTTACGCCGGTTTGAGCGCATTGCATCTGACCAGAAGTGGGAAGAGGCCACGTGGGCTAGCCGCCTTAGCACCTGCTTGAAAGGACGCGCATTGCAGCTCTACAACGCTTTGGAGGACGACGAGGCGAGAGACTATCAGGCACTTAAGAAGGCGTTACTCCAGCACTTTAACCTGACTGCTGAAGCCTACAGACGACGTCTGCGTAACAGCAAGAGACTGAGCGGCGAGCTGAGTCATCAGTTTGTGGCACGCCTTAATCTCTACCTGCGGCGCTGGGTGGAGATGGCCGAGAAGAACTGGACCGTCGACGACCTTGCCGACCTCATTGTCATGGAACAACTGATGTCCAGCCTGCGACCTGAGGTGGTGACCTTCGTGCAGGAGCACCAGCCAAAGACTACTCAGGAGGCAGCCGACTGGATCAGAGTACACGAGGACGCCCAGGCGATCTCCGGCAAATCTTCAGGTTCACGGCCGGGAAAATCGGGAAATTCGGGTTCTTCAGGACCCAAGGACGGGAAGGACGATCAGGGACACAAGGGATCAAGTT
Source organism: Littorina saxatilis (assembly GCF_037325665.1). NCBI lineage: Eukaryota > Metazoa > Mollusca > Gastropoda > Littorinimorpha > Littorinidae > Littorina > Littorina saxatilis. The sequence goes on from NC_090245.1 coordinate 95,600,667, forward strand.
CCAGATCTGACATCCAGTGTTACTACTGCAACAAGCGGGGCCACGTGAAGAAGGACTGCCACAGGAGACAGGCTGACCAGAAGGGCGTACACTTTGTTGGCAGTGAGGAGTTAAGGGACGTCACGAGCTCATGCACCATTCCACAACTCTGCGTTCCGTGCTCCAGGAAACATTTCCAGCCCCACTGCAACGTCTACGTTAACGGAGTGAAGGGACTTCGGGCGAGTCTGGTTCCAGCTATGGCCTACACAGGAGACAGCATCAGAGTGAGAATGGCCGAGGCATCTCACGCTTACGACTTGAACACGGCAGTGATCAAGGTCGTAACACCGTTGTTCACGGGGACCATTGTGGCCGTCGTCATGGACGATCCTCCATGCGACCTGCTCATTGGAAACCGGGTTCAGTTTGTGGACGGCGTCACCAGGGAGGTTCCCGTTTACCGGTCTCCCGACGTCATTTCAGTGCTCACGCGGGCACAGGCGGAGCGAGAGGACAAACCTCTCAAACCCCTACCTGCTGCACGAGCTGCCCTGGGGAACGTGACCCCCGCGCTTCTCGCGAAGGCTCAGGATTCTGACCCGACCTTAGCTACTCCTCGGGAGCACGCGAAGTCGGGGAAGGTGAAGCTGAGCGGGAAGCATGGGAGGTCAAGGTTCCTCAGGGACAAGAAGTTGCTCTACCGGGAGTTCAGCAACCAAGGAAGGTGCATTCAAACAGGTTGTCGTGCCTCGCGAGTTTCGCGAGGGTGTCATGGCAACGGCACACGACTCGATTCTGGGAGGTCATCTTGGTACCAAGAAGACCACGGATCGTGTCTGGCGCCACTTTTACTGGCCAGGCATCTGCACGGATGTCCGACGTTTCTGTGCGTCCTGCGATAAGTGCCAGAAGGTGGTTGCCAAAGGAAGGGTGAGGAAGGTCCCCTTAGAGAAGATGCCGCTCATCGACGAACCCTTTCGTCGGGTGGCAGTGGACATCATCGGGCCCATCTTGCCTGCGTCTGAGGACGGAAACAGATACATTTTGACCATGGTGGACTACGCTACTCGATACCCAGAGGCGATCCCTCTGAAATCGATTGAAGCCACGCGAGTAGCTGAGGCTCTGGTTACCATGTGGTCCCGGCTGGGAATTCCATCAGAGGTACTCACCGACAGAGGCACGCAGTTCACGGGAGGAGTGATGGCGGAGGCAGCACGACTGCTATCACTGGAGCAGCACTTCACCACTCCTTACCATGCTCAGTGCAACGGACTGGTGGAAAGGTTCAATGGCACCTTGAAGACCATGCTGAGGAAACTAGCTCAGGAGAAACCACGCACGTGGGACAGGTACATCCCAGCATTGCTTTTTGCATACCGCGAGGTTCCTCAGGAGAGCTTGGGCTTTTCCCCATTTGAGTTGTTGTACGGCAGACAGGTACGCGGTCCCATGGCTATCCTGCGTCAAGCCTGGACGGACGAAGAAGCTGACGAGGAGGTGCAGACGACAGCGACCTACATCGTAGAACTCAGGAACAGGATTGAAGAGACCTGCAAACTGGCTCAAGAGAACCTGGGAAGAGCAGCACAGCGTTACGCGCGAGGATTCGACCGCAAGGCACGGCCGCGCAGCTTCAAGATTGGAGAACGGGTGTTGCTACTTCTACCTGTCAAACACAACAAGCTACAACTGCAGTGGCAAGGACCTTTTGAGGTGACAGCGAGGGTGGGCCAGAACGACTACAGGATCATGATGCACGGGAAAGCACGCCTGTACCACGCCAACCTGCTGCGCGCCTACATAGAGAGGACAGCCTACGGGGAGAAGAACAAAGACCAGAAGAACAAAGACAAGAAGACAGAAGGTTGCAGTCATCAGGGGTGAAACGAGGGGTTGCTCGTTCTTGAGGACGACCTTTCTGTCTGGAAACAGACCATCAACCTCTGCAATATCTTCAGGTTGCAAGGTTGGCAAACGCCAGACTTATGCGCTGGGCGTTGATTCTCCAACCGTACCAATTCACGGTACGCGTCATTCCGGGCGCCAACAATGTTGGAGCTGACTTTCTCTCTCGGGCTGTAGAGGAGAACATGACTGTGAGCGAAACCGAGGTTTCGTCTTGAAGAGGGGAGGTGTGTCACGATCGGGTGACAGAGACCAAGAAAGTGTCACTCAGTGGAGTGCCTGTTCTTGGTCGTGTATGATAGAAAGCGCCTGTGCGTGATATTGGGTTACAGCAGAGTTTGCTGACGGTGCTCAACGAGCACGGATGTTTTGTATCGCACGAGTTTTACAGTGGAGGTTTCTGCTGTCATAGCTAGGGCTGACGGTTTTTCGCTGACAGCGCACACGGGATTTTCACGGATTGAGTTTCTCGTGTCTTTTTTCTGCTTGGGGAGGCAGAATTGTGTATAGCTGGACTGGTTTTGTGACAAGGTCAGTCACGTGTATTTGGCTAGGTTGTCTGTCAGAGACTCAAGTACGGGGCACTTGACACCCAGCGGCAGAAGGGGAAGGATCAAATACAGTTTCTAGAGTATGATGGTTTTTCACCGAATATTATATTCGGCACTCTAGGGGAACTTCCACTGCCACATGTTTTGCTGAGGACAAGTCGTCAACATTCCTTCGTCGGCGATGGCTTTCGCATAAGGATTCGACAAGGGGTTCTGGAGGTTTTTGGTCACTGTTGACGAACAGAGGCTGTTCCAGGGAGGAGGCGGACTTTGCTTCCATTGAGAGTTACAATCATAGGCTTTTGAGGTAATAAATCATTATTTAACGCTGTTGATGAGTCTGTGTTGTGGAATGAAATACTCTCTGTTGTTCTTTCCAGGTTAGCGCATAATTAACTCTCTGTGACGCTAAAATACTAATCTGTATATGGTTTTTGCAGATAGGGAGAGAAGGACGGAAAATGGCTGTTTTGTTGTTGTAAAAAGTCCGTTTTGTGCAGGCCCACGTGCTCGATGAGATATTTAAAGATGACATGTTTTAAGGTGGTGGGTGAGGGGTAGCTGACATGTTTAGTGCACCGATGCTTTCTGTTTGCAGCCTTCGATTCGATTCGATTCGTTCGATCCGATTCGTTCGTTTCGTGTTCCTGTAACATCTGCACGGCTGACTCTGGCGGGAACTGTTGAGGCTACGCTAACCAGGAGACCGGCTAACCAGCGGACCGGCTAACCAGCGAACCGGCTAACCAGGGGACCGGCTAACCAGCGAACCGACTAACCAGCATACCGGCTAAGCAGCAGCAGCAGAGATAAAGCTAAGTGCACCATGTCGTACGCACCCCGTTGACCACCGTTGTCTTTTCGTATCTATGATTTCATTGGAGTAGTGACAACGTGGGGTGTGTGACCCCTGCATGAACTAGAGCTTTTTGAACAGAACATTCTCATTTTGACTGTATTTACACGGGTTCAGCGTGTTACTATAATTTTCTATATACTACTGGCATTTTGTCAGTGAACACTGGTTTTTTTACGTGTTGAGAACGTAAAAGGAACATATTTTGAGTGAAGGCTCGAGGGAGGTGGCGAGTTTATACATAAACAGGCGTCTGAAACTTATACTTTTGTTGACTCTATTTAATTGTATGACTGCGAGAGTGGATCGTGGTGTGGTTAGTTAATTAGTAGTAATTAACCGGTTCATAATCACCTTAAGTGATATATTGAAACGTGACATAAACTACTGTGGGGGCCCGGTAGCTCAGTTGGTAGAGCACAGGACTTGTGATCGGAAGGTCGCAAAATCGAATTCGGGCCGGGACGGGTCAACTTTATGTGCAGACCCAGAGACGGAAGCCATGTCCCACCCCCGTGTCACCACAATGGCACATAAAAACCTCGGTCATTCTGCCATAAGTGCAGATGGCTGATACCACCTAAACACGCATACACTTGTGTAACTCGTCAAAAGCCACGAGGGCGTAAAACTCGAATCATATAACCCATATCTTGTCCTTTAGAGGCGAATTATATTTAGCTTGTAGGACATAACGCATTCTCTCTTTCCTTTTGTTTTTAAGCTACTGTGTCCTGGTTTTTCCGTGACTAATTCCCATGTACTCAGACGTTTGTGATCAAAGTGTTGTGGTGTAGCTTGTGAAAGGTGTATATTACAATACTTCAGACAGACCGACTGACACACGCAGTTTGAGGAAACCAAGCAGTCTTTCTCCAGTCAGACTTCAGTCTCAGGAGGTAAGACCTACATAGCTCAGGTTTCAAACCTATTGTCGACAAAAGCAAAATCTTCTAACCACAAAGCGTCATTCCTTTCATTTGCCAAGGGAACTACGAAATAAATGTCATCAACAAAAACGTAACGGGAGTCGACCCTGTTACTCTCAGGCGCACAAATCACGAAATGTCTGCCCCGGACATCTCGTGAATGTTGTATTAGCCATGGCGTTCAGTCCTCATCCGGGCACCCAGTCCCCGAGCGCAGCAACCAATCAGAGCCAGCGAAAGAAAGGCAACGGGAGCGTCCCCGAGAGCGGCAAGATGAAATTCAACATCTCCCGCCGGGCGGTCCAAGCAATGAACGATCCCCTGCAGACCTGACCTGTAATGACACCTCCCTGCAGAGACTATCTGTCCACACGATAGCTCAGTTGATGCTGGATGGTGGTCGCGTGTTGTCTCGCTGATCTCTCGGACCTCAGCGCGAGAGTGTCGTGGTCAGGGTATGTGTTGGCATAATGGTTAAGGTGTTGTGCTTGTGTCTGAGTAGTCACTAATCTGAACTATGAACCGTAGTTTGTGTTACGAAAAAGACACACAAAAAAGAAGAAAAAAAAAGACATCAGAAAACAGACTGTCGCGATCCTAAAGTCTAAGAAACGACACCTAACTAAGTGTTTCTGTTCTTTGTCTCATCAAGACGTGTTTCTGTTCTTTGTCTCATCATGACGTGTTTCTGTTCTTTGTCTCATCATGACGTGTTTCTGTTCTTTGTCTCATCAAGACGTGTTTCTGTTCTTTGTCTCATCAAGACGTGTTTCTGTTCTTTGTCTCATCATGACGTGTTTCTGTTCTTTGTCTCATCATGACGTGTTTCTGTTCTTTGTCTCATCAAGACGTGTTTCTGTTCTTTGTCTCATCATGACGTGTTTCTGTTCTTTGTCTCTGTCACGATCTAGTGACATAGACCACCAAGAAAGTGTCACTCAGTGGGGTGCCTTCTCTTGGTCAATTGCGACTGAAAGCGCCTGTGCGTGAGTCGGGGCTATACGGCAGAGTTTTGCTGACAGCGCAGAGCACGGATTTTGTGGCGCACGGATTTTTCGGGGGTAATTCTGCTTTGCGAGGCAGAATTGTGGATAGCTGAACTTGATATGTGACGAGGTCAGTCACGTGTTATTGTCAAGGTGGTCTGTCTGAGACACGGTAACTTGGCACTTGACACTCAGGGGCAGAAGAAGAAGGATCGATACAGCGGTTTCTAGAGTATGAGGGTCTTCGCCGAATAGAATATTCGGGCACTCTAGAGGAACTTCAACGAGATATCACCTTCTCACCGCCACATGTTCGCTGAGGACGAGTCGTCAATCTTCCTTCGCCGTGCGATGGTCTTCGCATAAGTATTCGGCAAGGTTTTTTTTGGATGTTGTTGTCACTGTTGACGAACAGAGGCCATTCCAGGGAGGAAGCGGGTTTTGCTTCCATGAGAGTGCTACATTCATAGGCTGTTTGAGGTAATAAATCATTATTTAACGCTGTTGACGAGTCTGTGTTTGTGGAATGAAATACTCTCTGTTGTTCTTTCCAGGTTAGCGCATAATTTGCTCTCTGTGACGCTAAAATACTAACCTGTTTATGGTTTTTGCAGGTAGGGAGAGAAGGACGAAAAATGGCTGTTTTGTTGTTGTGGAAAGTCCGTTTGTGCAGGCCCACGTGCTCGATGAGATATGTAAAGATGACATGTTTAAAGGTGGAGGGTGAGGGGTAGCTGACATGTTTAGTGCACCGATGCTTTCTGTTTGCAGCCTTTTCCTAACTTCTGTTCGGCTGCCTTTTGGGGGACCACGCTAACCAGCACACCGGCGAACCGGCTAACCAGCTAACCGGCTAACCAGCTAACCAGCGACTGGGTGCGGCGCCTGATGCCTCCACAGTTCCCTGCTTCGTCACCACGCTAACCGGCACTTCATTCGACGGAGCAGTTGTGGAGGCTAAAAAGACTAATTACAGGCCGTCCACCCAGTGGCCAAAGAAAGCTAAGTGCACCATGTCTTTGCACCCCGTTGACCACCGTTGTTATTTTTGCTATCTGTGATTATACTCGAGTAGTGACGACGTGGGGTGTGTGACACCTGCATGAACTAGCACTTTTGGAGCAGAACAGTCGTATTTTCTTATCTTTACACGGGATCAGCGTGTTACTATAATTTTCTATATTCTAACTGGCATTTTGTCAGTGACCACGGGTTTTTTACGTTTTGTGAACGTAAAAGAACATATTTTGAGTGAAGTCTCGAGGGAGGTGGCGAGTTTTTACATAAACAGGCGTCTGAAACTTATACTTTTGTTGTCTCTATTAAATTGTATGACTGCGAGAGTGGATCGTGGTGTGGTTAGTTAGTTAGTAGTAACTAACCGTTTCATAATCACCTTAAGTGATATATTGAAACGTGACAGTCTCATCATGACGTGTTTCTGTTCTTTGTCTCATCATGACGTGTTTCTGTTCTGTGTCTCATCAAGACGTGTTTTTGTTCTTTGTCTCATCATGACGTGTTTCTGATGTTTAGACTTGCTGCTTACCCCAAAACAGACGTGATGGCCTGCCTAAAACATTATACCGATTGATTGATCAAAAGGTCTGCCTTTTATTTTGTAAAGATACTGACCGACCTACCCCCAGTCCCGCCCTGCTCCCCCCCCCCCCCCCCCCCACTCTCAACACTTAAAGGAAACCTTTGGGTAAGAGAGACCCTTGTCAAAGCAATCCGCGTGCACGAAATAGTCTTCACATCTATTTCAGATCTCATTTATGATTCATGTTTAAAACAACAAAATACAAAACTTGACCTTTGCTTATGTAACTGATTCCATCTCTAAAAAGATTTAATAACCTAACGAATTCTATGGTTGTATGGATAGCTAAAACCAGAAGTTGCATAGTTTATGGCGTAAGGACATTTACGATGGGAAGACAGGACTTTATCATAACAAAGCTTGTGCATTAAATCAACTGTGTTTGTTTTCTTTGCAAGGAATCCAAAACGAAAAGACTGCCAACGTTCCAACATTCAGAAGAAAAAACCCAAGAAAGGTATGTTTTAGGAACGTTTGGTTTATGACAAAACAAAACGATACGCAATTGTTTTGCAAGGATCAAAACACAAACTGGTATGATTTACAACGATCAAATGTTGAACAATCACGACAACCATGGTACGCAGACCACTGGGAAGACATGATCTTGTGAAATGTCGACATTGACTGTGAAAGTAGTCTCCCCTTTCAAAGCCAAGATCCGTTCGTGCTGGTATGCTTCGCCTGAAATGTAAATAGTAACGTAAACCTAATTCAGACATCTGGGTCTGCTTGTCGAGAAGACGGGCAGGGGATTGTCTTGTCGGTCTTGTCTTGTATTGTCTTGTCTGAGCAAAGCAATTACAAAGTCACACCAGGCGCCCCCTGGCTTGGCGGAAAATCGGAGGAGGAGGTATTGTGATCGGTGATCGAGTCAGGATTCGGATGCTCGCTTCAATTACTGTTGTGTTTAGAGGAAAATCAATGCCCACTTTCTCCAGTCTGTTTTGCTTTGGGCTTGTTTTCGTTTTATCTTGCTGTGACATGCCTCCTTTTACAACTCTCCCGCCTACACCACCCCCACCCCGCCACCAACCCTACCGTCTCGTGTCGCTCCCCCCTTTCCTTGTTTTCCCAGTTTCCGGTTCTTTTAAAGTCTGGTGACCAGTTTTGCTGCGTATTGAAAGCAGATGGGTATCGATTTCGAGATAATAATCATATCATGGCAAACCATCACAGGCGTAAAAAGGAAGCTGGAGTAGATGTGGCCACGGTTCTGTTCTTTAAGAAAGATCTGTTGCCTAACTTAACTTTGTGATCAGCACCATGACTTCCATGCAGGTGGTTTTTTCAATGTAAATATGGAGTATTTTCTGCATGCATACGTACTTCTAAATCTGACAGACAAACACAGATCGGATTTGTTACTCTTGCCGCTCGTCGCGTGTATCTTTTTCAACTGTGAGCTTGCATAAATCTGTTGAATCAAGTCGCCAGGAGCAAACCCATCACCATGCTCATCAGGGGACACACGTGGAATAAACGTCGTGTGACTTGGAATAATAGGCCGTGAAAAGTAGGATATGCGCCAAAATGGCTGCGATCTGCTGGCCGGTGTAAAAAAATCAAAAAAATCCATCTCACACGGCATAAATAAATCCCTGCGCCTTGAATATGTGCGCGATATAAATTGCATAAACAAAAAAAAACAAAAAAAACAAAAATCCCTGCACTTAGAACTGTACCCACGGATTACGCGCGATATAAACCTCATATTGATTGATTGATTGATAGAAGAAACAGTCAGTACTGGACCCACACTCACTCAGTGGATAGCGATTTTGACAACAGACGATTTTCGTAAATAACTCCGTCGGGTTTGTATGGGATATGAAAGAGTGAATACCCTTGCTTTTCCCCTGACAATAACTTGACAATGAAGTGCTCATGGCGACGTTTTTCCGACTAAAAGCAAGGGCATTCACTCTGCCACAACCCATACAAACCCGACAGAGTTATTTTTGGAATTGGTCCATTGATGCGGTATTATTTTGTAGTGTCTGGTACCAGCAAGGTGTAGTTAGAACGGTGTGCGCATGCAGCGTATAAAAGCATCAATAAAATAATAAGCTCATACAAAATGATCATAGAAAATGTCAAAGCAGACAATAAATGAGTTCATTCAAAAGAATCAAAGCTCAAAATCAATAAGCTCATACAAAATGATCATGCATTACATAAAAGCAGAAAATAAATCAGCTCATACAAAAAGACCATGCATTATATAAAAGCGGCTGGACAATGAATAAGCTCATGCAAAATGATCAAGCAATATTTTAGATCAAACGATCAATAATCCCCAAAAACTGCCGCACATTCACCGCCACTGCCAAACAATCTGACATAAAACGACCATGCACGATATAAAAGCACAGCATAAGCAAGCTCACACAAAACGATCATGCATTGTATAAAAGCAGAGTGTAAACAAGCTGACACAAAACGATCGTGCATTGTATAAAAGCAGAGTGTAAACAAGCTGACACAAAACGATCGTGCATTGTATAAAAGCAGAGTGTAAACAAGCTCACACAAAAGGATCGTGCATTGTATAAAAGCAGAGTGTAAACAAGCTGACACAAAACGATCGTGCATTGTATAAAAGCAGAGTGTAAACAAGCTGACACAAAACGATCGTGCATTGTATAAAAGCAGAGTGTAAACAAGCTCACACAAAACGATCATGCATTGTATAAAAGCAGAGTGTAAACAAGCTGACACAAAACGATCGTGCATTGTATAAAAGCAGAGTGTAAACAAGCTCACACAAAACGATCATGCACGATATAAAAGCACAGTGTAAACAAGCTTACACAAAACGATCATGCGCGATATAAAAGCAGAGTGTAAACAAGCTGACACAAAACGATCATGCACGACATAAAAGCAGAGTGTAAACAAGCTCACACAAAACGATTTCTTTCTTTATTTGGTGTTTAACGTCGTTTTCAACCACGAAGGTTATATCGCGACGGGGAAAGGGTGGAGATGGGATAGAGCCACTTGTCAATTGTTTCTTGTTCACAAAAGCACAAATCAAAAATTTGCTCCAGGGGCTTGCAACGTAGTACAATGTATTACCTTACTGGGAGAATGCAAGTTTCCAGTACAAATTTCTTTCTTTCTTTCTTTATTTGGTGTTTAGCGTTGTTTTCAACCACGAAGGTTATATCGCGACGGGGAAAGGGGGGGAGATGGGATTCCAGTATAAAGGACTTAACATTTCTAACATACTGCTTGACTAAAATCTTTACAAAAATTGACTATATTCTTTACAAGAAACACTTAACAAGGGTAAAAAGAGAAACAGAATCCGTTAGTCGCCTCTTACGACATGCTGGGGAGCATTGTATAAAAACAGAGTGTAAACAAGCTCACACAAAACGATCATGCGCGATATAAAAGCACACTGTAAACAAGCTCACACAGAACTATCATGCATTGTATAAAAACAGAGTGTAAACAAGCTCACACAAAACGATGTCAAAATGAAACTGCTATCAGTCAGGTGGTGGCATTTTGAGCGGAACACTCAGCGGGTCCCTTTTGACGTCCACAAATCCGTCCCAAGCCTCGCACCTCCTTCCCGCAACAAAAGGGGACGTCACCGGGAATCATTTCCCGCTGATTTACGACGATAAAAGGGGGAAGCAAGTTAGTCAGCGACGGAGATCTTAACCTGATGATTTATGGCAGTGGCGATAATATGGCAGCCGTTTTTGGACCTGGGTGCCGATGGCAGGCTCCACGTTGTGTTGACACGCTGGTTCTTGCGAGGACCCCTTCTCCAATCAATCAGGATCTGGGGACAAAGCTGGTTATGGCCATTCTTTGATACCGGCTTAGGGGATTGCGTGGTCTTTGACCGCTGTGCGGCACTAAGCAATTCTGGAAGAAATTCACACGTTTTTACCTTGAATTTCTGCAGAGATTTGCAATTTGTATGATTGTAAAACCGAGAGTTTGTCCCTGAGACGTGGTTTTTGATTGTCAAAATAATAAGTTTTTACTCGGATTTCTGTTGAGATTTAAATACATTTTTCATTTTCAAACACGCAAATATTTTATTTTGTTTGTTTGTTTTGAGATTGAGAATATATGGATTTGAAATGGAGCCGAACGAAGTTCGTTTTGATTTTCATTTTGCTGCATCGTTCCTGCGCGTGATTCCAGTAAACAGTTGTACCCTGGAGAAACAATAAGCAGTGCTCCTCACGGATACCCTCCTAGTGCGTCCCGGGACCCCCACTTTTAAATTGTAGAGGGTCCATGGACCCCCACTGCAGTATTTTAGAGGGTCCATGGACCCCCACTGCAGCATTTTAGAGGGTCCATGGACCCCCACTGCAGCATTTTGGAGGGTCCCAAGGGTCGAAAAGCCAAAAAGTCCAAGTGTACTTAAAAACATTGTGGTCACGTATAGTGTCCTGCGAAGTGTCGATAAAGGAAATTTAGTGCGTCCTAGGACCTGCTCTTTTAAAATCTAGTGCGTCCTAGGACCCGCTCTTTTAAAATCTAGTGCGTCCAGGGACCCCCTCCATATATTTCTAGTACGTGTTTTCGGCTTCTAGTGCGTATAGGACGCAGGGACGCGGGCTATGGGGAGCCCTGATAAGTCATGCGTTTTTATTGGATTTGGGGAAAGCGTGGTATCACACAAGCAATCCTTGAAAAAATCAGAATTTTTGTTTATCTGAATTTACATTGAGACTTACAATGTTATGATAGTCAAAGTCGCAAGGTGTTACTTGATTTACTGGTAATGCCTTTTACATTTTCTGGATGGTCAAAATGTGTTTAACAAATTCCGTTGGCGTTGTGGCGCATGGCTGCAAGCGCTTCTAACCAAGAGTCAGCTGTAAATGATGGGACCCCGAAGAAATGTCTTTCTTTATTTGGTGTTTAACGTCGTTTTCAACCACGAGGGTTATATCGCGACGGGGAAAGGGGGGAGATGGGATAGAGCCACTTGTTAATTGTTTCTTGTTCACAAAAGCACTAATAAAACAATTGCTCCAGGGGCTTGCAACGTAGTACAATATATTACCTTACTGGGAGAATGCAAGTTTCCAGTACAAAGGACTTAACATTTCTTACATACTGCTTGATTAAAATCTTTACAAACCTTGACTATATTCTATACAAGAAACACTTAACAAGGGTAAAAGGAGAAACAGAATCCGTTAGTCGACGACATGTTGGGGAGCATCGGGTAAATTTTTCCCCCTAACCCGCGGGGGGACCCCGAAGAAAGAAAGAGTCAAGGAGTTTATTGGCTTTAGCTCTGCGCATTGCGTGGTCTCTGTCGAGTCTGCCAACCACAAGTGATCGTTGTAGAAATGGGAATATGTTTACCCGACCTTCTGTTGAGATGAACACATTTTTGATTATCAATAAAGCCATCTTTTGTTAACATCTTTTTTTTCAAAGATTTGTAATTCTGTATTATCGGAATTTGCAGGGCAAAATGTGTTTTAATATTCTTGATGGCGGCACGTCGCCGGCACATGATCCCTGCATCGAGTCACACGTGAACAGTGACATTCTGGACAAGCAAGAAGACCAGCAATTCGTTGGCTCTGAGAATTGGGTGGTCTCCGTCAGATCAGGTAGATACATTCTTGTTTTTTTCAAAGAAATGGGATAATCTATTCGATTAGGTTTTGAAGGCTTACGGATCTTTCTAATCCCCCCCCCCCCCCCAAGAGGTAGCTAGGTCATCAACAAGATAATAATGTGTGAAACATGGTCATAACATTGCTTTTCTTGTCCTATGTGACCCTCCATCACGGAATGAGTCGCATGTCACCTTTGCATGATTTTAAGATTTTTAGATTTTCTTAAAGAGTTTTTAATGCTCTATCCAGTGGTGAAGCTTTTCGAGTTATAAGCCTGTGACTAAGGCGACCCTCACACTGATACCTGACACCCCTGGGCGTATATTAGGCCTAGCGCAGAACCGAACGAGGTGACATCCGACTCATTCAGTGGTGGAGGGTCACATATGCAATTTAACGATGGTGTACTAATTGCAAACCTACTGCGCACATAGTACTCATTCTAAATAAAGGAATTGACCACTTATTGTTGAAACCTGGGCAGTTAAAACACGGGTCACTCTGGCAGGTAGCCCTGGAAATGACTTCATGACAAAACGCCATGAGAGCCAGAATCAATATTTTACAAAGAACGCGGTTAACCAGATGGAACTGCGATTCAGCTTTTCTTGTTGTGATGCGGGATCAGTGTGTGTGTGTGTGTGTGTGTGTGTGTGTGTGTGTGTGTGTGTGTGTGCGTGCGTGTGTGTGTGCGTGTGTGTGTGCGTGTGCGTGCGGTGTGTGTGTGTGTGTGTGTGTGTGTGTGCGTGTGTGTGTGCGTGCGGTGTGTGTGTGTGTGCGTGTGTGTGTGTGTGTGTGTGTGTGCGGTGTGTGTGTGTGTGTGTGTGTGTGTGTGTGTGCGGTGTCTGTGTGTGTGAAAATGGATACATATAGACATAAGATAAGACATAAGACCTAAGATTATGTCTTATCTTATGTCTATACGTATCAATTTTCACACTGATACATATAGACAGTATATGTGACCCTCCACCACGGAATGAGTCGCATGTCACCTTTGCATGATTTTCATATTTTTACATTTTTCTAAAGAGTTTTTTATGCTCTATCCAGTGGTGAAAACCGTTTTAGAAAAGAGCAAAAACTGTTTGAGTTATAAGCCTGTGACTAAGGTGACCCTCACACTGTTACCAGATACTCCCCGGATTTTTATTAAGCCTAGCGCAGAACCGCGCGAGGTGACATGCGACTCATTTCGTGGTGGAGGGTCACATATAGACAAGTCCTTTACAACATATAAGGTCAGCACTTAAGTACGCTACGCTCTGTCTTTCTTTTCTTTTCTTTATTTGGTGTTTAACGTCGTTTTCAACCACGAAGGTTATATCGCGACGGGGAAAGGGGGGAGATGGGATAGAGCCACTTGTCAATTGTTTCTTGTTCACAAAAGCACTAATCAAAAATTTGCTCCAGGGGCTTGCAACGTAGTACAATGTATTACCTTACTGGGAGAATGCAAGTTTCCAGTACAAAGGACTTAACATTTCTTACATACTGCTTGACTAAAATCTTTACAAAAATTGACTATATTCTATACAAGAAACACTTAACAAGGGTAAAAATAGAAACAGAATCCGTTAGTCGCCTCTTACGACATGCTGGGGAGCATCGGGTAAATTCTTCCCCCTAACCCGCGGGGGGTTAGGCTCTGTCATCAACACGGAAGCAACACAAACTAATTTATGCAAGAAGGCAAACACTATTCGACTAAGTGCAATGCGCTATAAATCATGTCCTTCGCTTCGAGCACTCGAAGATTCAGGGTGAATTTTCAGGACCTCGCCACCATCGAGACTGACAGTAACTTTTCATGGAACCCTCGCACGTACTGTCAAAGCGCGCAGTACAGCAGCGGATGCAATTAATTAACCGCAAGCACTGAACGGAGAACTAACACTTTTCTTCCAAAGGCCAAAGACTATAGCAGAACTTACAGCACGCCAAAACAGCCACAATTGCTTTTTCGGTATTTGTTTTATGCCAGATTTACATCGTTCAAAAAGCAGCAGAAATCACAGGGCGCCAAAACGAAAATTGACTGAAGAGGGTGCTCGTTTCGCCTAGAATTATTTAATAAAAACAATCTTGAATAACCATGAACACTGGAATGGCTAGGGTGTTCCTCGTCTGTTCATTCACTTTATTTTAAACTAGAACCGTGCATGTTCTTTGTAGGATAGCCAGATAAAATGTCACTCTTGTCTGGAACTTTCTCGTTCCCTGACATCATCGTAAATTGAAAACGGCGCATGGCCAACCATTGCGAAATTGTAGAACGCTTCAGAGGCACAGCATTCGTGTCTTTTGGTACCAGCAGCACAGCTTTTGTGTCTTTTGGTATCAACAGCACAGCTTTTGTGTCTTTTGGCATCAGCGGCCCGCCATAGCGGAGTCGGAAGAAGGCGGGTCATGACTTGCGAGCGTCTCGTCCATCAGACGTGAGAGAGACAGGCCGGACCAGACAAACGGCGACTAAAGTGTATTGGACACGGGACAAAGTCAACTCTTCAACACTCTTAGTCACTCTTCGATAGCTCGCTGTCATTCCGCCGAGAGTCTATCGAAGACGTGGGCTGTTTGTGTTAGGCTACTTCCGTGTGAAAATGGCCATACCTTTTTTGTGTGTGGTCGCGGCGGTGTGAAACTGGGTCCGGATTTAGTTGTTTACAGGACTCGGTCATGTATTTTCTTACTTTTTGGACTGTGAACTGAAGATTAATTGCATTGCTCCTTAGTTATCATACATTTATCTGACTTTTTTCTTGCTAATGTCAATCATTAAATAAATTGACTGCGTGTATGTCGGTGACCAGGAATTTACGGACCTCAGAATACAGAAACAATACAGATCAATCCATGCGTCGGTCCTTCCATTCTCCATCCATCCAGAAATATGTTTGATGGTGTATGCTTTTAATTAAGCGTTGCTGACTATGAATGTAGATGTAAATGCTTGTATAACTGTGTTTTAATTGTAAATGTGTCAAGCGCAAAGAGCATAATTGTAAAGTTATGATGTTGCGCTATATAAATGCTCATTTATTATTATTATTATTATTATTATTATAAATACACACATACAAACGCACGAATGCACATAAACATGTACAGACGTACATACATAAATACATACCGACGGACAGAGAGACAGGAATAAAGATTTTCAGAAACACAATCACACAGAACACCACACAGACACAGACACACACACACACACACTAACACACACAGACAGACACACACACAGACAGACACACACACACACACACACACACACACACACACACACACACACACCGACACACGTACACACACACACACACACACACACACCAACACACACGCACACACACACACACACACTTGTTTTTCTTGAAAAACATCGATTTAACAGTGCTGGAATGTGTGCCACCTGGTTCTTGGACCCCCCCCCCCCCCCCCATCCCCCACCCTCCCCTCACCCAATAATTACTGGCACTCACAGTAAATGAGAAAACACTCTTTTTTTCCGCTAGCAAACACCCGTGACCTTTTGGTAAATTAAGCAAGCAGAAAAATGGCGGTAATCAGCCACGAACCTTTTCACCTCAAATTAGGCGAGTAATGAGTCGCTCATTCTACTTAATCGATGAGTACTCCCACGTGACCAGACAAAAAAGCAGGTTGTGGTAAAAATAAAAGGAACAACTGTGTGTGTGTGTGTGTGTGTGTGTGAGAGAGAGAGAGAGAGAGAGAGAGAGAGAGATAATGTATGTGTGTGTGTGTGTGTGTGTGTGTGT
>NC_090245.1:95624378-95671878 GCF_037325665.1 Littorina saxatilis
AGAGAGAGAGAGAGAGAGAGAGAGAGAGAGAGAGAGAGAGAGAGAGAGAGAGAGAGAGAGAGAGAGAGAGAGAGAGAGAGAGAGAGCAGTCAACATGCTTATTTTTTGTATATCACCAAGTGGAGGGGTGGTCTTATCCTATGCTTAATCTGGCCAGATCTGGGACAGTGAGTGTGCCTTTACCCTTCAGGTCTACCTGTCTGTTGCTACTCAGTGATTAGCTTTGAACAGGGCAACTCATCACTGCCTTTGCCTGTCTGTTGCTACTGATTAGCTTTGAACAGGGCAACCCCCTCACTGCTTTTACCTGTCTGTTGCTACTGATTAGCTTTGAACAGGGCAACTCATCACTGCCTTTACCTATCTGTAGCTACGGATCAGCTTTGAACAGGGCAACTCATCACTGCCTTTACCTATCTGTAGCTACGGATCAGCTTTGAACAGGGCAACTCATCACTGCCTTTACCTATCTGTAGCTACGGATCAGCTTTAAACAGGGCAACTCATCACTGCCTTTACCTATCTGTAGCTACGGATCAGCTTTGAACAGGGCAACTCATCACTGCCTTTACCTATCTGTAGCTACAGATCAGCTTTGAACAGGGCAACTCATCACTGCCTTTACCTTTCTGTAGCTACGGATCAGCTTTGAACAGGGCAACTCATCACTACCTTTACCTATCTGTAGCTACGGATCAGCTTTGAACAGGGCAACTCATCACTGCCTTTATCTATCTGTAGCTACAGATCAGCTTTGAACAGGGCAACTCATCACTGCCTTTACCTATCTGTAGCTACAGATCAGCTTTGAACAGGGCAACTCATCACTGCCTTTACCTTCTGTAGCTACAGATCAGCTTTGAACAGGGCAACTCATCACTGCCTTTACCTATCTGTAGCTACGGATCAGCTTTGAACAGGGCAACTCATCACTGCCTTTACCTGTCTGTTGCTACTCAGTGATTAGCTTTGAACAGGGCAACTCATCACTGCCTTTGCCTGTCTGTTGCTACTGATTAGCTTTGAACAGGGCAACCCCCTCACTGCCTTTACCTGTCTGTTGCTACTGATTAGCTTTGAACAGGGCAACCCCCTCACTGCCTTTACCTGTCTGTTGCTACTGATTAGCTTTGAACAGCGGGGCAACCCCCTCACTGCCTTTCCCTGTCTGTTGCTACTGATTAGCTTTGAACAGGGCAACCGCCTCACTGCCTTTACCTGTCTGTTGCTACTGATTAGCTTTGAACAGCGGGGCAACCCCCTCACTGCCTTTACCTGTCTGTTGCTACTGATTAGCTTTGAACAGAGCAACCCCCTTACTGCCTTTACCTGTCTGTTGCTACTGATGAGCTTTGAACAGGGCAACCCCCTCACTGCCTTTACCTGTCTGTTGCTACTGATCAGCTTTGAACAGGGCAACCCCCTCACTGCCTTTACCTGTCTGTTGCTACTGATCAGCTTTGAACAGGGCAACCCCCTCACTGCCTTTACCTGTCTGTTGCTACTGATCAGCTTTGAACAGGGCAACCCCGGTCACTGCCTTTACCTGTCTGTAGCTGCTGATTAGCTTTGAACAGGGCAACCGCCTCACTGCCTTTACCTGTCTGTTGCTACTGATTAGCTTTGAACAGGGCAACCGCCTCACTGCCTTTACCTGTCTGTAGCTGCTGATTAGCTTTGAACAGGGCAACCGCCTCACTGCCTTTACCTGTCTGTTGCTACTGATTAGCTTTGAACAGGGCAACCGCCTCACTGCCTTTACCTGTCTGTTGCTACTGATTAGCTTTGAACAGCGGGGCAACCCCCTCACTGCCTTTACCTGTCTGTTGCTACTGATTAGCTTTGAACAGGGCAACCGCCTCACTGCCTTTACCTGCCTGTTGCTACTGATTAGCTTTGAACAGGGCAACCCCCTCACTGCCTTTGCCTGTCTGTTGCTACTGATTAGCTTTGAACAGGGCAACCCCCTCACTGCCTTTACCTGTCTGTAGCTACTGATTAGCTTTGAACAGGGCAACCCCCTCACTGCCTTTGCCTGTCTGTTGCTACTGATTAGCTTTGAACAGGGCAACCGCCTCACTGCCTTTACCTGCCTGTTGCTACTGATTAGCTTTGAACAGGGCAACCCCCTCACTGCCTTTGCCTGTCTGTTGCTACTGATTAGCTTTGAACAGGGCAACTGCCTCACTGCCTTTACCTGTCTGTTGCTACTGATTAGCTTTGAACAGGGCAACCCCCTCACTGCCTTTACCTGCCTCTACAGTCTAGGCGCAGTCACAGCACGCGCCAAAAGGAGGTGTGGCTTAGCTGGCCGTTTGTGCAGTAACCATGTCGGTATCTCCACCGCCGCTTAGGTCCCAGTGTGTTATTTTGACCTGCCATGCTGCAGGTCAAGAACTTTCCCACCGTCGGAAGCAGACTATCAAGTTTCCAAACGCTGACAACTCCGAAGACTCTAGAGAGAATTTCTCTGAGACAGGTTTGATGTACAGATTTCCCTGTGTCACTGCTCAAACCAGGCCCGTTTTTATATTTAGTCAAGTTTTGACTAAATATTTTAACATCGAGGGGGAATCGAAACGAGGGTCGTGGTGTATGTGCGTGTGTCTGTGTGTCTGTGTGTCTGTGTGTGTGTGTGTGTAGAGCGATTCAGACTAAACTACTGGACCGATCTTTATGAAATTTGACATGAGAGTTCCTGGGTATGAAATCCCCGAACGTTTTTTTTCATTTTTATATTTAGTCAAGTTTTGACTAAATATTTTAACATCGAGGGGGAATCGAAACGAGGGTCGTGGTGTATGTGTGTCTGTCTGTCTGTGCGTGTGTCTGTGTGTCTGTGTGTCTGTGTGTGTGTGTGTGTGTAGAGCGATTCAGACTAAACTACTGGACCGATCTTTATGAAATTTGACATGAGAGTTCCTGGGTATGAAATCCCCGAACGTTTTTTTCATTTTTTTGATATATGTCTTTGATGACGTCATATCCGGCTTTTCGTGAAAGTTGAGGCGGCACTGTCACGCCCTCATTTTTCAACCAAATTGGTTGAAATTTTGGTCAAGTACTCTTCGACGAAGCCCGGGCTTCGGTATTGCATTTCAGCTTGGTGGCTTAAAAATTAATTAATGACTTTGGTCATTAAAAATCTGAAAATTGTAAAAAAAAAAAAAAATTTATAAAACGATCCAAATTTACGTTTATCTTATTCTCCATCATTTGCTGATTCCAAAAACATATAAATATGTTATATTCGGATTAAAAACAAGCTCTGAAAATTAAATATATAAAAATTATTATCAAAATTAAATTGTGGAAATCAATTTAAAAACACTTTCATCTTATTCCTTGTCGGTTCCTGATTCCAAAAATATATAGATATGATATGTTTGGATTAAAAACACGCTCAGAAAGTTAAAACGAAGAGAGGTACAGAAAAGCGTGCTATGCAGCATAGCGTAACCACTACCCCGCTCTTCTTGTCAATTTCACTGCCTATGCCGTGAGCGGTGGACCACGAGTATACGGTCTTGCTGCGTTGCATTGCGTTCAGTTTCATTCTGTGAGTTCGACAGCTACTTGACTAAATATTGTATTTTCGCCTTACGCGACTTGTTATATTTAGTCAAGTTTTGACTAAATATTTTAACATCGAGGGGGAATCGAAACGAGGGTCGTGGTGTATGTGCGTGTGTCTGTGTGTCTGTGTGTGTGTGTGTAGAGCGATTCAGACTAAACTACTGGACCGATCTTTATGAAATTTGACATGAGAGTTCCTGGGTATGAAATCCCCGAACGTGTTTTTCATTTTTTTGATAAATGTCTTTGATAACGTCATATCCGGCTTTTCGTGAAAGTTGAGGCGGCACTGTCACGCCCTCATTTTTCAACCAAATTGGTTGAAATTTTGGTCAAGTAATCTTCGACGAAGCCCGGACTTCGGTATTGTATTTCAGCTTGGTGGCTTAAAAATTAATTAATGACTTTGGTCATTAAAAATCTGAAAATTGTAAAAAAACACAAAATTTTGTTATAAAACAATATCTTATTCTCCATCATTGTCTGATTCCCAAAACATATAAATATGTTATATTTGGATTAAAAACAAGCTCTGAAAATTAAAAATATAAAAATTATTATCAAAATTAAATTTCCGAAATCAATTTAAAAACACTTTCATCTTATTCCCTGTCGGTTCCTGATTCCAAAAACATATAGATATGATATGTTTGGATTAAAAACACGCTCAGAAAGTTAAAACGAAGAGAGGTACAGAAAAGCGTGCTATCCTTCTCAGCGCAACTACTAAACCGCTCTTCGTCATATCCGGCTTTTCGTAAAAGTTGAGGCGGCACTGTCACGCTCTCATTTTTAAACCAAATTGGTTGAAATTTTGGTCAAGTAATCTTCGACGACGCCCGGACTTTGGTATTGCATTTCAGCTTGGAGGCTTACAAATTAATTAATGAGTTTGCTCATTAAAGTTGTCATTAAAATCGATTTTTCGCAAACAGATTTAAAATTGATTGCATCGTATTCTTCATGATATTCTGAATCTAAAAATACATACATATGTCATGTTTACTCTTAAAATGTGATCACAATTAACGAAAATAGATTAATTAGTCTTACGATTAAAATTTAAGAAATCGATCCAAAAATGATTTCATCTTATTCTTTATCGTTTCCTGATTCCAAAAACATATAGATATGATAGGTTGTATTCAAAACAAGCTCAGAAAGTTAACAAGAATACAGAAAAGCGCGCTTTCCTGCTTAGCACAATACACTACCGCGCTATTCTGGCGTGTGCATATCACTGCGTTTTGCACGTGGGAGGTGAGCGGTTGAAAACGACATTAAACACCAAATAAAGAAAGAAAGATTATTTTACACCCATTGTGTAAGAAAAACATTGAATACATTGACCTTTTTCACGACAGACAGATAACTACAGCCTTTACTGTCTTGTATATAGATTGATGTTTTTCCTTTTTATATTCCTTTTAAAATTGATAAATATTTTTAAACCCTTCTCGGAACAGCTTTCGCAATTCATGTCCACCCACAGGCGCCGGACTATTCTGAATAACAGCGACTGCTCAAAGACCAACAGCAGACAATGATGAACTCGAACTGCCTGGAATCTGTGTTGCCTGTATCAATGCAACTCGCCTGCATGATCACATTTCTGTATTTGTCATGTAAATTCTTACAACCCCGGATAGAAAAACAAAAACAAAAACAGAAAATGACGTCACACCTTAAAAAAAACCATGGCTTTAATTTAAATGTAGCAGCATTAACACTAAATGTTTGTTATAATGCAGTAAAACTATTACATATCTGATTATTCTTGTTCACCTATTTCGTCTCTTCTACCCACAGAGATATAGAATATTCTATATCTCTGTGCCAAGTCAAGTCAAGTGCGCGTATTGTATGTGCCTCTTGTTTTATGGACTGGGCAAAGGATCTGCGCCTTCGGCTCTCAGAGTCAAGTTTCCATAGGCCGAGGGAAGTGTTTAATTAGCCGTATCGAGCACACGCATATCGTGCATTCCGAACGCGTGTACTGGAGTGACTGACAGGAGCTCAAGTTCTCCCTCCCTTAAAAATAAGGGAGTCTGCCGCGATCGCGCCTGAACTGTCTACCTACCTCCTGCAGGTAATGAAAACCACGGGCGGTGGTAATAGGCTGTTGTAATCGCTGCTTACACTACATGGGAAATGTTTGCTTATTGTTCAGTCATACTGCCGGAGACTAAGGATTAAATCCTAAAGAATTTATTTTATAATGGCTGCGCTCAGCATGGAACACTTAACATGCATACACAATTCGACTCCATTTGAAGATCGCACGGCCGAGATATGATCGATTAAAAGTTCGATACAGAGAGATCATGGCATCACTCGCCTGCCATTCTGCAGCAGGAAGAGGGGGGGATGAGGGGGTTCCTGGATAGAGGGTAAGGGAGGCTGGCTATCAGTAATCTGATCGCCGTGACCGCGCGCTCGCCGGATGCTCTCACCATAACTCTGGTCTGACAGCACAACCTGTCTTTGATACCATCTTGCTGGAATCTTCACAGTTTGATTATTTGAAGCAGTTTTTCACTTCAGTCTTTGTGATACACCAGAGCTGCATGGACGTTTATTTGTGGTCATCTACAACTTTAAAACAATGAAGGTTAGTTTTGGTTTGACTATTCCATAAAATACTTTAACTGAAGGTTTTACTGTCTGTACTGCCGCCTGAAAAACTCTCTTTTAGCAAGGATTTGTATGGCTGAACATTCCAGTCAAAATTCCTATTTTCATGTGTTTTAGTTGTTTTCCTCTAGAATCAACTGATTACATAAGTAACATGCAGGACGCACTATATATTATTGTGGTATTTAATGGTGGTGCTGTTATCAATGTTGAACATTACAAATTTGTGTTCATGAAAACTATTTTACTTGCAGCACTTCAAAGGCTACCACAATGGATGGTCCATTAAAAACCTGTCCAATATGCAACGAACCATGTGACGTCGAGTTTAATACCCTGGGAAAGAAAGGATGTGCAAGTATGTTCTCTCTCTTGATTTGTTTCAATTCTTATGATAAATTTGAGTTTCTTAGTGTTCTGTATACTATAACGTTTGTTTGTTTGTTTGTTTGTTTGTTTTATGTCCTTTTTTATTTTGTTTGTTTTTGTTCTTTTGTCTTTTGTTGTTTTTTCCCTTTGGTGTTGTTTTACATGTTGTGCTGTATTTGTAGTTTGTTGTATTACTGGGTGTCATCCAGTGAGACTTATCAAAGCAAGTGTGTGGGGTCATAGCCGGTTAACAAATTGCGTGCTTCTGTTGAAATGTCTATAAAAAAGAGTTTGTAGTGAGCAATGTTATTTGTTTGTTGATACAGGAATCAAGGATTCGAGCCAGAGAAGACAGAACAGAACCGTTCAGCCTACAGTTGGTCAAAGGGTGCATATCGAGTGTCGAAGGGATTACACCAACGACAATAATATCGAGAAAGACTTAAGACAGCAAAACAGAGATACCGATAAGACTGAGCTTGGAGAGCGAAGCACACGATCTAAGCAACACAGATTTGACTTTGCAAGTTGCTGCTTTTTCTGTGGGACTCGGGTAAATCTTTCCAAAACACGTGGACCTGATGAGGCATACAGAGTCAGAACATTACCTTTACAAACTGAAATTTTGAAAAAAATGTGACGAAAGAAATGATGAGTGGGCAGATATCGTCAAGGGAAAGCTTGAATTTGCAAGAGACCTGCATGCAGCAGATGCTGTGTACCATATAACTTGTAACTGTAACTTCAGAGCGCTTGGTCTGTCAATTCCCAAACGTTATAATGACAAGCCAGGTGCATACGCACTGACAAACGCTCCAAGCCGAAGTGTGGGTAGACCACCGGACACTAAAAAACTTGAAGTTTTTGAGAAAACAGCAGAATATCTCATTAACCACGATGACGAACAGATCACCATCGGAGAGCTTGTGCAGAAAATGCAAGAGTTAAGTGGAGGGGTTGGTTACACCACCAAATGGATGAAGGAAAAGCTCTTGGAGAGATTTGATGAAAAAATCATCATAGCGAACATTCTGGGCAAGTCTAATGTTGTAACATTCCGCACAACAGCTAAATCCATTCTTCATGATTTCTACAATTCTCCGAAGACTAATGACGACGAAAGTGAAAAACTGAAGCTGGTGAAAGCTGCTGCAGCACTGATAAAGAATGAAATAAAAGCTGCTTCTGCAACGACAAACAAGGAATATCCAACATCAGAGGATATTTCTTCAGGGGCGTACAACCTGGACTTTGTTCCCCAGTCCCTTCAGCTTTTCCTGCGTTTGATTTTCAGCGAAAAAGATGCTGACAATAAAATTGCATCTGTGGGACAAGCAATTGTCCAGGCAGCTCGACCTAGGGTTGTCATCGCCCCACTTCAAATTGGACTTGGAGTCCAAATGCACCACCATTTAGGCTCCCGATATCTGATCGATGTGTTGAATGCGATGGGCTTCTCGTCTTCCTACACAGAGGTGCAGAGATTTGAGGCAAATGCAGTTGTGTCCCAAAGTACAGATATTCCAGGATGTGCCAAGAATGTGATTCTACAATACGTGGCTGACAATGTGGATCACAATTCCTGTACCTTGGATGGATACAATTCTTTCCATGGTATGGGAATGATTGCTACCACAACTCCTGGAACACGACGAACAACGCCTATTCCTAGGTTGGATGTCACCTCCAAAGATTCAAAAGAAAAGGGAACAATTGACATCGTGTATTTCCAGTCAAAGGCAGTTCACTTTGGGAACACTACATACAGGGAACTAGAAAACCTGCGAGCTGTTGACCCATCTATACACCTTGATGTCTTGTGGAAGGTTGTGTGGCCGCTGAAGCCTGCAAGACCTTCATGGTCTGGAACGATGCAGGCTGTCCACAACGACCG
Source organism: Littorina saxatilis (assembly GCF_037325665.1). Lineage (NCBI taxonomy): Eukaryota > Metazoa > Mollusca > Gastropoda > Littorinimorpha > Littorinidae > Littorina > Littorina saxatilis. Next base: position 95,632,852 of record NC_090245.1, read on the forward strand.
TCACCCTGGTAAGTCGAGCGTTTTCTTCTTGCCAATGATCGACATGAACCCTGGTGATCTGACTTGCATTCACTCTACACTGCTGTTCACGGCGAAGGAAGCAAAGAGACATGGCTCGACTCCAGTGCTCACTTTCGACCAGCCCCTATTTTGGAAAGCCCATGAGATCGTCGCCAACAAACCTGATGATGCTGACTTGGCCTCCATTGTTCTAAGGCTTGAAGGTTTTCACATGGAAATGAGCTTTTTGGGCTGCATTGGACGTTTGATGGAGGGCAGCGGTCTGCAGGAGGTGCTAGAACTGACATATGCACCAACAGCTGTCAACTACATGCTTCAAGGCAAGGCAGTGTCCCGAGCAGTTAGAGGCCACTTTCTGGTTGACTCGGCTCCGAACGCACTCCTGACCTCACAAACGTTCAAAATCTCTCTGCCACTCCCAGACCTGGATGTGACACTAAGTGACGTCTCCATTGAGGAAATTGATAGCACAGATGTACCAGAAGATGTGCAAATTGCTGGGACAGTGGATGATATCGCGCCATCAGCAAATGAAGATGCTCCTGTCTCATGTGAGGAGCCTGATGGGGACCTTGCCCGTGCAGCCAACATGTGGGACTTGTTGATGAGTGGAGCTATCCCGCTAGGAGAAGTTTGCGTTGATGAGACAATCGCATCGATTCAGCTAAAACTAGAACGCCAAAAGCAAACCCTCAAGTGCCACCCCACAGCTGCACTGTGGATTCAGTACATGGACATGGTTGACATTCTGCGCAAGTTCCTCAAAGCTGAACGCACAGGAAACTGGGACCTGCATCTGTCCACTGTCCATGAAATGATGCCTTTCATGGCAGCAGCAGGGCACAACCTCTACACCAAATCCCTCCACCTGTATCTCCAGGACATGCTGCAGCTGAAAGAAACTCACAAGGATGTCTACCAGAGCTTCCAAGCCGGTCACCATGTACGCAGGACGGATCGATGTTGGGCAGGCCTTTCTACAGACAGATGATTAAGAGAACAACTAGCATTGCTCTTTGGAGAATGTACAAACATGTATTGGAGACTTTCTTTATTTCTATGACAGTGACCGGTGTGAGATGTTTTTTCAAATGTACAAATGTGTATTGGAGCCTTTCTTTATTTCTATGACAGTGACTGATGTTGTGAGATGTTTTTCAAGGGACATAATTATTATCATTCCTGTTGTTTCCTGATTTTTTTCTGATTACGGAATGTGTTCAGATATTTGTATTCAGTGAATGCATTCATTGAGTGTTTTATGACTGCTTTGATGCTCAATTCTGCAGTCTGCAGTCGACCAATGCATGACTAACGCTGTGAATACATTATTGGTCAATAATGTTTATGAATGTTGTGCAATGTTTGTGTAATGATGTTGGAGTTATGTGCTTTGAATTTAAAATGTTGTCGATTATTTGATTATGTGATGCTTTATCTAATCAATTGCCTTGTTTACGTTTGTTGTTTCATTGCTTGTGTTTGAATGGTTTGCTTTTGTATACCCTGCTCCCTTGTCACGCGGTAGACTATATCCAGCGACTTCCTGACATCATTCATCTTACTTTTCTTAGTTTACACTGCAAACTTTGTGGCCTTTTTACATGTTGCTTGAGTGCGCTTACATTCTCCTGTACAGGAATACTTATGTTTTTGTAGAACAAAACCTTCACAAAGATGATGTTTGGTTTAAAATGAGTACAGTATTCTACTTTTAGTTGAAAACAATAAATATGACCTTGTGTACCAATTACTTTGGAATTTCCCCTGTGTGTGTGTGTGTGTGTGTGTGTGTGTGTGTGTGTGTGTGTGTGTGTGTGTGTGTGTGTGTGTGTGTGTGTGTGTGTGTGTGTGTGTGTGTGTGTGTGTGTGTGTGTGTGTGTGTATAAAAAAATATTCGTTATGCTGCTCAAAATGATTACACAGTCTTCACTTCACGCATAAACAACAAATTTGACCTTATGACCCAATGACCTTGACCTTTTGATTTTTAATATCTTAGACATTTTTTTATATTGTAATCATAAACTGTGACTTGCATGTTATATTTGATGTTCGTGGTGTCAAAACAGTTCAGACAATGTAAAAAACGTAGAATCGCTTTGTGACAAAATACACACTGACAAACACACTTGATAACTTTTTTAAAAATAATTATATTTTTCTCGATTTTTGACCAGACATACTACAAACATAGCAGAACATGAATCTGAAAACAGAAATTCTTTAGCAATAAATCCTTGGTTATGGTGCCATTTTCCGTAGACTGACTAGGCAATTAAGCACTGCTGCTGTGGCCAAAAGCGATGTTAGTGTTTCAGCCGCTTGTTTTGTGGTCATAGCTTTGACCTGTTTTCGCCGATGGGACTGAAATAAAGAAGACGGATTTTAATGCGTAAAATAGTACAGTGCACTAAAGAACCAACCTTTTTACATTTAGTCAAGTTTTGACTAAATGTTTTAACATAGAGGGGGAATCGAGACGAGGGTCGTGGTGTGTGTGTGTGTGTGTGTGTGTGTGTGTGTGTGCGTGTGCGTGTGTGTGTGCGTGTGTGTGTGTCTGTCTGTCTGTGCACGGTGTGTGTGTGTGTGTGTGTGTGTAGAGCGATTCAGACCAAACTACTGGACCGATCTTTATGAAATTTGACGTGAGAGTTCCTGGGAATGATATCCCCGTAAATCTTTTTCTTTTTTTCGATAAATATCTTTCATGACGTCATATCCGGCTTTTTGTAAAAGTTGAGGCGGCACTGTCACACCCTCATTTTTCAATCAAATTGATTGAAAGTTTGGCCCAGCAATCTTCGACGAAGGCCGGACTTCGGTATTGCATTTCAGCTTGGTGGCTTAAAAATTAATTAATGACTTTGGTCATTAAAAATCTGAAAATTGTAAAAAAAAATTTGTTTTCAAAACGATCCAAATTTACGTTCATCTTCATCTTCATTTCCAAAAACATATAAATATGTTATATTTGGATTAAAAACAAGCTCCGAAAATTAAAAATACAAAAAGTATTATTAAAATAAAATTTCCGAAATCGATTTAAAAACAATTTCATCTTATTCCTTGTGGGTTCCTGATTCCAAAAACATATAGATGTGATATGTTTGGATTAAAAACACGCTCAGAAAGTTAAAAAGAATAGAGATAAATTAAAGAAAACCGTGCTATCCTTCTCAGCGCAACTACTACCCCGCTCTTCTTGTCAATTTCACTGCCATTGCATCGAGCGGTGGACTGACGATGCTACGAGTATACGCTCTTGCTGTAAAAATGCAGTGAGTTCAGTTTCATTCTGTTAGTTCGACAGCTTGACTAAATGTTGTAATTTTGCCTTACGCGACTTGTTATTATTAATGGTACGGAACCAAACTTCCAGTCACTGCCAGCACTCGAATATCGTGCAGTGTTTATCTCCCCATCACACCCCCATCCCCACTCCTCCCATATCTGCAATGTTACCTGCCTACTTGTCCGCATGTCTGTTCCTACCTGTCTTGTCTGACATTGTCCGTCTACCCATTTATTGTTCGAGTCTCTCACGATTCCTCACTAGCAGTAGTGTACAAAACATATTTCTGTCAAACAGCAGACGTTTAGCCAAGTCATCAGTAAACGCCAGCGATGCAAGTTACTAACACTCTATCGCGGTACTGAACGCCTGTTAGCATTTTTCACGCTCTCGCACGGCACTGGAGCAAAGATATTCTCCTGCTCCGCTGACTGGAGCATCACCACGGCCCGCGTACTACACTCCCCATCGCAGTAGAGCAGCGAGACAGATGTTGTGAGACAGCAACGCTAGCGCGCACGTGAAATACGGAGACAGGAATAGTCAGTCCTGGGTTTGCTGCAACGTGGTGCTTCGCTTTGCTGTGCTTTGGTTTCACACTACAATACCCAAACCCAGGCCGGTTATCGATACCAGGGTGATGCGATGGGGGGATGCATCCACGCAGAAAAACTTCGCCAGAGTCCTTCTCAGCCAGAAAACATGCTGGCATCGGTTTCTCTTTGATGTGGCAAGCCTGTCGTCTGCTACACGGGGATTCTGCTAACGGGCTTGCTTCCCTTTGCAAACTTTACTTCCTTCTTCTTTGAACTGGCTGTGTGCATTGAAAACGGTGTCTATAGTTGTGCTGTTCGGATCGGGGCTGAAAAAGAGGCGTTTGCACAGCAGTCGATTGTTGCAACACATCAAAAGAAAGAGAAGCTGGTCTGTTTGTGACCTGGGACATACGAGCGTAAGATTTATCATTGAGCTGATTGCCAGTTTACCGGCCTCAGGCACGTTTTTAGCAAACTCTCGGCGTCGCTATTTAGACTACACCTGCATAAGAGTTAATACTACACCTGCACAAGTGTTCTTTGATGTGACACCTTTCGGGTTTATGAAGATGGACAAAATAAGTATAGGTTATTTCACCGGCGACTGCCCCGTCCTTGACGAGAAACCTTTCAGGTTTATTAAGATGTAAACTAAGTACAGACTCGGCTTCAAAATAAGAGCTGGATTCTTTGAGCTTCTTTGACTTGGATGAGAAACCTTTCAGGTTGATAAAAATGCAAAATAAGTACAGACTCTTCAAAATAAAGAGCTAGGTTCTTTGAACAACTTTCACTTTGATGAGGAAGTTTCTTCTATTCGGCGACTTTTGCTTGTGCCGTTTCAGAGACAATACATATACAAGGTGTGGATGGTACAATGTGAAATATGACAAGCTACCTGACTTACCTTAGTGGACGATGTTCATTGTCCAGCATCCGGACAAAGGAGGATTGATGCGATGAACAATGCAGCGGCCGGGAGGACAAGGTTTGAACTCTTCTCACCTGGACTGACATTACCCCCCCCCCCCCCCCACGGAACATCTTTGCTACTAATCAACGGCGTGTTCTGGGTATGTACAGTTTTACCTGTTACAATGATCGAAAAGCCGGATGAGACATTCTATTCATGTCTATGGCCTATCAATATGTTGCTCTCTAAAAACAACACAAAGACAAAATTTAATAGAAATAATGAAATTAGAAAAGAAAATGACATGAAGAAAAGTTGGAACGGTAAACGCGAAGTTTTGTCGTCAGTACTTCTGTGACATTTCCTGCCAAATCGATAATGCCTTGCTGGGTCCTGGGCGGTTACAGTTACAGCGCCTCTCCGAAGAATGTCTTGCATGTTCTCAAAAATAAATTTAGAGAAAGGTGAAGTTTATAGGACGTTTCATTTTGGACAAAACTCAACAATTAACAAGAACTTTGACCTATAAGCTTTTAAAGAGGCCACACAAGGTGCACAACAGAAAAAGAAATTATGGCAACTGAGGATGATGATAACCATTGGTCATTTTACTCCGTCCATTTTGGAAGCTTCCACAACTCAAAGATAAATCACAATGTCAGTTATCAGCGATGTTTGTCAGCTGTGTGTCTTGCTTGTCAACTTCACAGGCCGATAGGTCGGAGTTTGTGGAATTAAACGTTCAATAAAAAGAACCTTTCTTGTCATTTGATGATAGATTTTGAAACGACAGATGTCTGTCTATGTCCATACTCTCAGTCTGTCTATGTCCATACTCTCAGTCTGTCTATGTCCATACTCTCAGTTAGGGCGCACTGATCTGTTTAAACTGGTGTGGGCGTGACAAGAGACAAACCAACCTGATGTTTGGACTTGGTTCCGAATAAAATGATGTGCAGTACGTCAAGTATATAGGTTTTGCTTTGTTTGTCAAGCATCATACGTTGTGATGAACTTGTTAACCGATAATCTTTGCTCATAAGATGGACTAATATCTCCACTGCTACGACGTGGCTCATTCTTTCTTAAGAGTAGACAGAGAATCAGGTCCATGCTGAAACGGTGTCACTTAGCCGCCTGGGTTCTCGAGACAAGAAACAACAAACAAACAAACAAACAAACAAACAAACAAACAGACAAAAAAACAAACAGACAAACAAACAAACAAACCACACACAAATATGTCAAAAGCAAACGTGACTCTTTGGACCAAATTACCGACTCAAAACATTCCTTCTTGGGTGTGACATCTTCGATCTGAACGCAAACAAATCTCTCGTGTCGTTTCATTTTTGTCTTTTTAAAAGTAGTCTAAACATTCTGATAGCTCTACAAGTTTCACCTGTTGTGGGCGAAATGGTAATTTTTAACCAGACATTTTTACTGGTTTTATAATTCTGCACAGGTCACAGTAATACCATAAATTGTTTACAAAGGTCCTTGCTATGTTCCAGACAATTATGACTTTGGGCTTTTGAAACTATTGTTTTGTTGTGGAGCCGAGCACACAAGATGATACAGTGGAATCTCTCTTGGAAGACCACCAGTTTAAGACTGTCCCCATTTTTAGACCTTGATGTTTTAGATCTGTGTTTATAACCTCTGTAAATGTAAGACTCCCTCCTTTTTAAGACCTGACATTTTCATATTTATGGTGGTCTTAAAAGGTCTACTGTATTAAAACAGATCCTCTTGGCTCTGCTGGGATGGGGAATACTCGGAAACGATGGCTGAAAATAATCAATTGATGGAATGATAATGTAGCTTGGTCTTGTCTTTTTCTATTATGCATGATCTCATGTTTTTCAGAACCACATTGCTCCTTACAGGCTGAAAAAAGAGTGTGCATGAGTTGTTGATGCGAAAGAATGTGTATGAGTGCGCCTTGAGTCGCCTTGTGGTGAGATATGTGCGCGTTATAAATTCTCGTATTATTATTATTATTATTAATCATAGAAAATAAACATAGGCTGAAACTGATGTCATATCCCAAAGAAAGAAAGAAAGAAAGAAAGAAAGAAAGAAAGAACGAGAGTAAGAACAAGTCGCGTAAGGCGACATTACTACATTTAGTCAAGCTGTCGAACTCACGGAATGAAACTGAATGCACTGTATTTTTTCACCTAGACAGTACAGCTTCTTCAATCCCCGCGTGAAGGAAATCGCTCACCTCCCACGCGCAAAACGTAGTGATATTGACACACCAGATTAGCGCGGTAGCGTATTGTGCTAAGCAGGAAAGCGCGCTTTTCTGTATTCTTGTTAACTTTCTGAGCTTGTTTTGAATACAACCTATCATATCTATATGTTTTTGGAATCAGGAAATGATAAAGAATAAGATGAAATCATTTTTGGATCGATTTCTTAAATTTTAATCGTAAGACTAATTAATCTATTTTCGTTAATTGTGATCACATTTTAAGAGTAAACATGACATATGTATATATTTTTAGATTCAGAATGTGATGAAGAATACGATGCAATCAATTTTAAATCTGTTTGCGCAAAATCGATTTTAATGACAACTTTAATGAGCAAACTCATTAATTATTTTTTAAGTCTCCAAGCTGAAATGCAATACTAAAGTCCGGGCTTTGACGAAGATTACCTGACCAAACTTTCAACCAATTTAGTTGAAAAATGAGAGCGTGACAGTGCCGCCTCAACTTTCACGAAAAGCCGGAAATGACGTCATCAAAGACATTTATCAAAAAAATGAAAAAAAAAACGTCTGGAGATATACTCAGGATCTCTCGTGTCAAGTTTCATGAAGATCGGTCCAGTAGTTTTCTCTGAATCGCTCTACACACACACACACACACACACACACACACACACGCACACACATACACACACACACACACACACACACACCACGACCCTCGTCTCGATTCCCCCCTCTACGTTAAAACATTTAGTCAAAACTTGACTAAATGTAAACAAGTCGCGTAAGGCGAAATAACAACATTTAGTCAAGCTGTCGAACTCACAGAATGAAACTGAACGCACTGCTTTTTTCACCAAGACCACTACTCGCAGTTTCGTCAGTCCACCGCTCGTGGCAAAGGCAGTGCAATCGACAAGCCATGCAGAATAGTGCGGTAGTGGTTGCGCCGAGCAGGATAGGCCTAACACGCTTTTGTGTATGTCTATTCTTTTTAGCTTACTGAGTTTGTTTTTAATCCAAACATATCATATCTATATGTTATTGGAATCAGGGACCGACAAGGAATAAGATGAAATTGTTTTTAATAGATTTCGGAAAATTAATTTTAATCATAATGTTCATATTTTTATTTTTCAGAGCTTGTTTGTAATCCACATATAACATATGTATATGTTTTTGGAATCAGAAAATGACGAAGAATAGGATGAAATTATGTTTAGATCGTTTAATAAAAAAATAATTTTAATTACAAGTTTCCGATTTTTAATGACCAAACTAATTCATTAGTTTTTAAGCCAATAAGCTGAAATGCAATACCAAAGTCCGGCCTTCGTCGAAGATTGCTGTGCCAAAATTTCAATCAATTTCATTGAAAAATGAGGGTGTGACAGTGCCGCCTCAACTTTTACAAAAAGCTGGATATGACGTCATCAAAGGTATTTATCGAAAAAAAGGAAAACACGTCCGGAGATATCATTCCCAGGAACTCTCATGTAAAATGTCATGAAGATCGGTCCAGTAGTTTAGTCTGAATCGCTCTACACACACATACAGACACACACACACACACACACACACACACTCACACACACACACACACATACACACACACACGCGACACACATACACCACGACCCTCGTCTCGATTCCCTCTCTATGTTAAAACATTTAGTCAAAACTTGACTAAATGTAAAAAAGAACGGAAAAGTAAGAAAGGCAAACCAGCAATAATTATGCCTCAGACGCCAACAAAACATAATCACTGGACAACATAGTTATTTATCTTACAGGATAATTATGTTTTCTTTACTAAATCACCTTTCCTCAGTCAAATCGTTCAAGCGTGACTTCATTTTGACCACCTGCAATGTGACATCAATTTTGCCACGTGCAAAGGCATGTCAATTGTACCAGCTGCAAATCATTGCCCGCTTGATAGCTAGCGGAGGCCATTTCATTCCCTGCCGTATGTTGTGAAGCATGTGGCGTTTTGTCATTTCTCCCACCGAGTGGCACGCAAGTGACGGCACGGAAATTGATTGGAGGAGAGAAATCATTCCTTCTCACTTCCGCTAATATCCTTCAAAATCCGCGCGGCTAATACTTGATATCCGCGGCAGTGAAATAGTTCTGCAAACGAAAGGCGTCCACCAATCAGTTCGTTGTCGTCATTAGTCCTGGTGGGTAATTAGTCTCCCTGTTTCCATTAGTCCTGGTGGGTAATTAGTCTCCGTGTTTCCATTAGTCCTGGTGGGTAATTCGTTTCCCTGTTTCCATTAGTCTTGGTGGGTAATTAGTCTCCCTGTTTCCATTAGTCCTGGTGGGTAATTAGTTTCCCTGTTTCCATTAGTCCTGGTGGGTAATTAGTTTTCCTGTTTCCATTAGTCCTGATGGGTAATTAGTCTCCGTGTTTCCATTTGTGATTGCTAATCCCGCGTGACAACTTAGGGGTCGTCTAAGCAAATCAAATGCGTTAGTGGCGGGGGATTTGCTGAGCGGAGACTACAAGTTGTGAAGAGCTTTTTGCTTGTCCGCTAATGCATACACGTTTGTCTAGGGCTGAGTCCACACTCGAATTATCAGCTCTCGATCTTTTCCTGATTCCTTGTGCGCATTAGCACGTGCTAGCCAGTTCTTTGGTGACAAGGGCATCATCATGAGATGTCATACAAGTGAATGAACATAGGTTGGCTGTTTGAATTCGATCGAAATTTCGATTATTTGCAAACACAAATGAAAGAAGAGAAAGAGAGACTCATCCATTGAAATCGAGTGTTTGTCTGTGTGTTGTATGGTTGGTTGTTCGTTTGTTTGTCTGTGTGTTGTAGGGTTGGTTGTTCGTTTGTTTGGTTCGGATTGTGAATATAAAACACCAACAATAATACTCACAGCGTGAGCAGACACATAGGTGTATGAGAAAAAAACCCACAACATTCAGACAACTTTACCACCTGCTTTAACAACAATGACGTGAAGCTGGGGCTGTGTTAAATACATATAATCGTCACGACCATAACAACAATACCCAACTCAGTGTTAGGCGTTTCTACAGTGAGACTACAGGGGAAGCTACTGGAAGGGTACCTGTCACGTGTTACAGAGTATAAACTCTCAAACCAACGGAAACCATTGCCACGGTTACGTGAGCAAAACTGCCGTTCTCGTTTCTGAGTTGGGCTCTTGTCCGTTTTGACACATACAGACTTGTTTGATGAATGTAAAGGTATGCAAACGCCTTTTCGGGGTTGTTATGCAGTTGTGGTGATAGAAAATAAAATGTTGCTGTCAGCTCTTTATCTCACGCTGTCAACCACTCGAGATAGGCAATTTGAAACTTATAACTAAAGTTAGATGGGCAGATTGTTCAGAAACCAAAACAGTTTTTTGCGTTTTTCTCAAAACTCTAAAAAAAAATACATAGGCAATTATCTTATGAGCGTGACGTAATTCCAATCGTAACTATTTTTTTCTCTTTGAGGAAGCTTTAGGAATTCTCTGTTAGTTTCAAAATGCAAATATTCGGACACACTCATATCCGCTGCTTAGAAAGTAAACATTTAGAAAGTAAATCCGCTGGATATATATGTTAGATACATAGCTCTCTATAAGGTCCTCGTTTCAAAGCAAAAAACATACAATAGAATTGAAACAAAATCAGGCTTCTTATGAGGAAATAGAGGTAGCTGCACTGTGACGCCCTTCGGAAGAGAGTGTATGCACCTCCCAGGAAAGGACACAGTCTGTTGGCCCTGTGTCTGTATCTTGACCGTTGTTATACCTGTCGTGACAGACCACCTGTAATGCACGGACACTTGTGGCTGTTCGCAGGGTGTCCTTTCGTCACAGGTATTACTGTATTCCAGAGTTCTAGCTCCACTACGTGTAGCCAAGACGTGTACCTGAACGTGTAGCCATGACGTCACTCTGTACGTGTAACGTCATTAAATCGAGCTTTTGGTTTAAAACAATGTTTTATTTTCAGTTACGTGTACTATGGTGGTGAGCTAGCTTTTGCGTAACGCGTTCGCCATCGTAAGCTTACCTCTGGTAACAGGAAATCAGGGTAGGGGGAAGTGGTAGGGGGGAGTGATCATTGCTCCATTGCTGCTCTTCGATCGGTTTCCGTTACGCTTTTCCACACACTCTAAGCCACGCTTACTCCACTCTGGGCTACTCCACAGAGACGCTGGGCAAACCGAGGCTTGTGGAGCCAAGAGGCAATTTCAGTACTGTCAGTCCTGGACAGACAGGCACACAGTTCCAGGTTAGCAAACTCCAGGGAGGCAATTAGCAGACCCATCCATCCTTCCCCCACCCATCCTGCCCCCACCCACCACCCATCCTGCCCCCACCCACCACATCACTGACTTGCTTTCCGGTACCTCCCCCTCTCTCCCACAGACTAAGATCCTATGTTTTTCCTCCCCACCTAGAACTTTATTTTGACCTTTCAGTTTTTCTTTTAAAGTTTTAATTGTGCCATAAATTATGTGACCCATGCCTCCTGTGTTTCTCTATCTCCCTCTTTTTCTCCTCCTACGTTAATTATCATTCCCTTCCCCCCAACCCCTCCCTACACTCCCTCCCCGACCTCTTTAGACACAGACTTATATCCCCACCTTCTCCACTACTTCTCTTCTACTACCCTCCATTATTTTTCTTTCAATCCTCTCTCCTCACCATCCCCACTTTATCGTATAGAATTCAATATAACCCCCAATCCCTCTACCTTTTTTCTAACCCGTTTACGCCCCCACCCCCCCCCCCCCCCCCCCCCCCTCCCTTCGCCCTCTTTCACCAAACATACACTTCTCTAGGCTTTCTCCATCCCCTGTTACTGCCTCCCTCCTGTACTAGAGAGAGAGAGAGAGAGAGAGAGAGAGAGAGAGAGAGAGAGAGAGAGAGAGAGAGAGAGAGAGAGAGAGAGGAGAGAGAGAGAGAGAGAGAGGGAGAGAGAGAGGGAGAGAGGGAGAGAGGGAGAGAGAGAGAGAGGGAGAGAGAGAGAGAGGGAGAGAGAGAGAGAGGGAGAGAGAGAGAGAGAGAGAGAGAGAGGGAGAGAGAGAGAGAGAGATCAAATCAAATCAAATCAGTTGGTAGAGCACTGGACTTGTGATCGAAAGGTCGCAGGTTCTAATTCGGGCCGGGACGGACACGGGTCAACCATTTGTGCAGACCCAGAGACGGAAGCCATGTCCCACCCCCGTGTCATCACAATGGCACGTATTAGACCTTGGTCATTCTGCCATAAGTGCAGGTGGCTGAATAAACCTTTAACACGCAGACACCTGGGTAGCGCGACTCCGTTCCTGCTAGCTTTCCACTGGGAGGAAGCGACCCGAATTTCCCAGCGATGGGACAATAAAGTAATGAAGGAAATCAAATCAAATCAAATCAAATCAAATTTTATTTTTCGAGGGTTGTGGCATAAGCAATACAACGAGCTTTTTTTTCAACCAGCCCTCGCCCAGAGAGGGGACTAATCTAATCACATATTTACATGGATATTAACGTAGAAAAAAAGGTAGAGAAAAGCAACAACATATGAATATTTACATTTAGAGAGAGAGAGAGAGAGAGAGAGAGAGAGAGAGAGAGAGAGAGAGAGACAGACAGACACACAGACAGACACACAGACACACAGACAGACACACTCACACACACCGCACACACCCACACCCACACACAAACACACACACGCCTCTGTCTTTATTCCCGATAGAATTAGTTCTCAGCATTGTGTCAGGCGGTGGTGTGGTGGCCGCGATAAGGCGAGCAGACTGGCCGTACGTATGCACACACAAGAGAGAGAGAAAGAGAGAGACAGAGACAGAGAGAGAGAGAGAGAGAGAGAGAGAGACAGACAGACAGACAGACAGACAGACAGACAGAGAGAGAGACAGAGAGAGACAGAGACAGAGACAGAGAGAGGCGGTAGTGTGGTGGCCGCGATAAGGCGATCAGACTGGCCGTACACACGGTGACACAAACGAATCGTGTGCAAAGATTACACTCCCTCGCTGGCGTTTAAAATAAGGCTTTCCCATACGCTTAATGCCGGTGTCAGCGGTTTTTGTATTTGGCACTTGGTATTTGGTACTTGGTATTTTTATTTTGTGTGTGTGTATTTGGTTTATATATTCTTGTGCTCTGTCAGCGGCTTTGGTATTTAACTACTTGGTATTTGGTACTTGGTATTTGGTACTTGGTATTTGGTACTTGGTATTTGGTACTTGGTATTCGGTACTTGGTATTTGGTACTTGGTATTTGGTACTTGGTATTTGGTATTTGGTGTTTGGTACTTGGTATTCGGTACTTGGTATTTGGTATTTGGTACTTGGTATTCGGTACTTGGTATTTGGTACTTGGTACTTGGTATTTGGTACTTGGTATTCGGTACTTGGTATTTGGTATTTGGTACTTGGTATTCGGTACTTGGTATTTGGTACTTGGTATTTGGTACTTGGTATTCGGTACTTGGTATTTGGTATTTCGTACAATGGAACCCCTCTTTTAAGACCTCCATAAATCTGAGAAAATCAGGTCTTAACAAGGAGGGAGTCTTAAAATGGGGGTACATTTACACAGGTTATTGGGAGTAAGTCTGAGAAAACTGGGTCTTAAAAAGGAGGAAGTCTTAAAAGGGGGGTTCCACTGTATATCTAATTGTGCTTGGGGAATTTCATGTGAGGGTTTCAGTCTCCTTTTGGCACAGAAACATTGCATTTTATGTCAAATTACATCTCGTGATGAAAAAGATTACAGCAACATTGCATAGTCAGATCTTTTCACAGATAGTACATCATGTTTCCAGAAGAAATCACATTCTGTTAGGAAATATTCCAAACTGCTTCAGGGACGAAATCTGCACTATCCACACACACACAAGTGTGTCCAATGACCTTAAACCCGATTTTAGGGTAAATGTTTAGTCAATTTGATAGTGTTACAAATTAACCACACTATAGTTCCCATAGTTCGAAAGTCACAGGAACGGAATTGATTGGACACATAATCTTAAGCAAATGGGGCAGAGCGCTATCTTAAGGTCTGATAATCGAAGGGAAGTAAGCGCTCTGAATGCACGCGACATGTGAACAAGAGTGAGTGTTACGCGGAACCAATCACCTGGCACCTGAGACAATGTCCCAATGATAGGACGATAACGTTATGAAAAAGGCATAACAAGCATTGAGATGAACAAGCCACTTTGATCCTTTTGTTTTGTGGTAATTGGACAAAGGACGGCCGGTAAGACGACGCCAACGGGGGAAAAACAACAACGTTTACTACCACTGATAAGGAGTTAAAAATCAAAACAAAAGAGAAGGGGAAATTGCCAAGGCTGTTCCCTGTAATTAGTGGTCCTCGAGACTTGGGTCTCACTGTTGGGACAAAAAGGAACCTGGCCGTTGACTGGTTAATGCTGGCGTGTCTGCGAGGTGAACTTTGGGTGCACAGCGTTGTCCTTTGGGAACCGCGAGACTTAGCACTGACCGCACATCTCTTCTCGTTTTGGCTGCAGGGGACCGTCAGACTTAGCACTGACCGCACATCTCTTCTCGTTTAGGCTGCAGGGGACCGTCAGACTTAGCACTGACCGCACATCTCTTCTCGTTTTGCTGCAGGGGACCGCGAGACTTAGCACGGACCGCACATCTCTTCTCGTTTTGGCTGCATGGGACCGCGAGACTTAGCACTGACCGCGCATCTTTTCTCGTTTTGGCTGCAGGGGACCGCGAGACTTAGCACTGACCGCACATCTCTTCTCGTTTTGGCCGCAGGGGACCGCAAGACTTAGCACAGACCGCACATTTCTTCTCGTTTTGGCTGCAGGGGACCGCGAGATTTAGCACTGACCGCACATCTCTTCTCGTTTTGGCTGCAGGGGACCGCGAGACTTGGCACTGACTGCACATCTCTTCTCGTTTTGGCCGCAGAGGACCGCAAGACTTAGCACTGACCGCATATCTCTTCTCGTTTTGGCTGCAGGGGACCGCGAGACTTAGCACTGACCGCACATCTCTTCTCGTTTTGGCTGCAGGGGACCGCGAGACTTAGCACTGACCGCACATCTCTTCTCGTTTTGGCTGCAGGGGACCGTCAGACTTAGCACTGACCGCACATCTCTTCTCGTTTTGGCCGCAGAGGACCGCAAGACTTAGCACTGACCGCATATCTCTTCTCGTTTTGGCTGCAGGGGACCGCGAGACTTAGCACTGACTGCACATCTCTTGTTGTTTTGGCTGCAGGGGACCGCGAGACTTAGCACTGACTGCACATCTCTTCTCGTTTTGGCTGCATGGGACCGCGAGACTTAGCACTGACCCGGCGCAGATCTCTTCTCGTTTTGGCTGCAGGGGACTGCGAGACTTAGCACTGACCGCACATCTCTTCTCGTTTTGGCTGCAGGGGACCGTCAGACTTAGCACTGACCGCACATCTCTTCTCGTTTAGGCTGCAGGGGACCGTCAGACTTAGCACTGACCGCACATCTCTTCTCGTTTAGGCTGCAGGGGACCGTCAGACTTAGCACTGGGTGGGTGGCCGAGTGGTAACGCACTTGCGCTCGGAAGCGAGAGGTTGCGAGTTCGACCCTGGGTCAGGGCGTTAGCAATTTTCTCCCCCCTTTCCTAACCTAGGTGGTGGGTTCAAGTGCTAGTCTTTCGGATGAGACAAAAACCGAGGTCCCTTCGTGTACACTACATTGGGGTGTGCACGTTAAAGATCCCACGATTGACGAAAGGGTCTTTCCTGGCAAAATTGTATGGACATAGATAAAAATGTCCACCAAAATACCCGTGTGACTTGGAATAATAGGCCGTGAAAAGTAGGATATGCGCCGAAATGGCTGCGATCTGCTGGCCGATGTGAATGCGTGATGTATTGTGTAAAAGAATTCCATCTCACACGGCATAAATAATTCCCTGCGCCTTGGATATGTGCGCGATATAAATTGCATAAAATTTTTTTTTTTTTAAATTAAAAATAAATCCCTGCGCTTAGAACTGCACCCACGGAATACGCGCGATATAAGCCTCATATTGATTGATTGATTGACCGCACATCTCTTCTCGTTTTGACTGCAGGGGACCGTCAGACTTAGCACTGACCGAACATCTCTTCTCGTTTTGGCTGCAGGGGACCGCGAGACTTAGCACTGACCGCACATCTCTTCTCGTTTAGGCTGCAGAGGGCCGCGAGACTTAGCACTGACCGCACATCTCTTCTCGTTTTGGCTGCAGGGGACCGCGAGACTTAGCACTGACCGCACATCTCTTCTCGTTTATGCTGCAGGGGACCGCGAGACTTAGCACTGACCGCACATCTCTTATCGTTTATGCTGCAGGGGGCCGCGAGACTTAGCACTGACCGCACATCTCTTCTCGTTTTGGCTGCAGGGTACCGCGAGACTTAGCACTGACCGCACATCTCTTCTCGTTTTGGCTGCAGGGTCCGTTCCAGCCCGGATTTGAACCATTGACCCGCGGATTACAAGGGCAATGCTTTTCCTACTGAGCTACCGGGCTCCAATTTACGATCGTGGCAGTTTGCGATACAGAGATTGTTTATCGATTTTAACATCTTGAGTGAAATATTCCTTTTAAAAGATACAATCTAATACAAATGAGTTCGATTATTCTTCCTCCATTACTTTAATTAAAAACATATCTCTTTTCTTGGCTGCTTGTAGTAATCAAAACCTACACGGGTGAAAATTTTTTACACTCTCTTTGTGATTACATGTGTTTTAAATAAATGACGTGGACTGGTCGGCCGGGAAGAGATTTTCTCAACTATGCAAGCTGCTCCAATGATTGGATTAAACTCGGGCAAGAAAGGCAATTAGGCGGCCTATGGGCACCCTGCGGTAGATAATTCCTAGGGCCATCACACGCCCGTTAAGAAGTCCGGATAACGACCAGAGATTCCTGGAGAGTGCGGCTCGAGGAGCCATTTGCTGCACTTTGTACACATTTAGCTTGCGTGCGGACAACGAAGAAACGAACAGCAGTCTGTGCGGTAGATTGTACATTGTGTTCCACAGACTTAGAGTTGCGTGCTTGGGGCACTAAAACGAAGTTTTACGATAACGTCTACAGAATTGACTCGCGTGCAAGAAGTAGAGAAAATAAGCTTTATCCTACATACGTGAGAGAGACACCCGTGAGATAATAATCGTTCAAATCACACGTGTGTATATCATGTAAATGAGGTCATGTCAAGCAAGTCTGGCAGGGACCTGTTTTTCCACTGCTTATGATGCCAAAGTCACCGAGACAAACGTCATTATAGAAACAAAAAATGCGCTCGCTAATTACCCTCGATGAATCTTTAGAACTAACACGTCACGCCACACTTTCAGAGTGACGTTTCTTTGCTTTGACGTAATAGATTGCACGAGGCTATTTAGAAGAGATCGAGGTTCCAAAACAAGCGTCTTCAATTTAGCTGCCTCGACTGCAGGACATTTTCAGTAAAATACACGTAAGTACAGTTTGTAGGATAAACAGAATACTACATGGCTTGCTGTTTCGTACCAGATTTACACTCGTTGCTTTTTCAAATAGTGAACAGCTCGCTTTCGCTCGCAGTTCAATATTTAAAAAAACAACTCGTGTAAATCTGGTACGACACAGCAAGCCATGTAGTATTCTCTATGTACACTGTAGACTACCGTCTACGGTGTATTCTACAGACTGGATGTAAGCAACGGAGAAAAAGAACATTTGTATCTACGGTTTTTGCTTGGGTACAGGGAGCAGAGTGACGAAGTTATACACTGAAGACTACGATGTATCTTAAAGACTGAAAGTATCACTGTCCCACGTGTAGGTCAACTATTGACTGTGGTCTTCCGCTGTGCAAGCACAGGCCCGTACAGCTTCTCCTGGAGAGTTGTCGGCCTTGGCCAGGTCTCTGCCCTCAAGGTCTGGGGGTCTGGAGGATCCTACACTGATGGTTGAAGACCGTACAGAGTGAATTCACGTGCAAGTAAATGTGTGGAGATTGTTTGGGTTGTTAAGGCGGTCCTTAGTTCAGTCCAACAACTCATTGTCAACTTTGTGTGCAGACTCTCTTCGGTGTCCGGACCACCCCCCGTGTACACGACATTGGGTGTGCACGTTAAAGATCCCACGATTGACAAAAGGGTCTTTCCTGGCAAAATTGCTTTGCCACAGTTAATAATTGTCTACCATACCCGTGTGACTTGGAATAAGGCCGTGAAAGGTAAAATATGCGCCGACATGGCTGCAATCTACTGGCCGTATAAAATTTCATCTCACACGGCATCACTGCAGAGCGCCTAGAACTGTACCCACGGAATATGCGCGATATAAGCCTCATTGATTGATTGATTGAGTGCTCAAACTTCGTGCGGCTAGCTTCGCGAAGTTTAGGACAGGCTTGAAAGAGTGAATACACTGTACTCTTGCTTTTAGTGGGTCAAACTTTCCCACGTCACATTATAGCCCAGTCGCTAGCGAGGGGTGTGTCTGAAACACGTGACATTATAGGACAGTCACTAGCGAGGGGTGTGTCTGAAACACGCGACATTATAGGACAGTCACAAGCGAGGGGTGTGTCTGAAACACGTCACATTATAGCCCAGTCGCTAGCGAGGGGTGTGTCTGAAACACGTTGACAAGGAGCACGTGTTAAACGCTTACCTCACCAGAAGCAAGATTATCTACTCTTTGACAACCCATACAAACGAATATGAAATATTTTGTCGGAGTTAGCCTATTCGTGCGCAGGAATTGAACACATGAACACTTATCCACAAAGACATTAAACTGTTCTGCCAACTGAATTTGCGTACAGGGGTAAGTTAAAAGATTACAATTAATCAGAACAGAACTGAGTTCTAAATAACGATGGTCATGATCACTGAAACGAAACACAGTAATACCTAAGACTATAGATGATACTCTAGACTGGATTTGCGTAAACGACACAGAACAAGAACGGCTGTACATCGGAGACTATAGACTAAGGGCCCGTTCACACAGCGCTACGTCCTTACCACGACCATACCGATCACGCCGATCTGAAAAAGTTATCAAATCGGGGCATATCGCCGTCAAAATCCAGCACATGGCACTAATACCCCAGTCACATAATATAGACGCCGCTTCTGCTACGACGGAAAAGTGTCCGAGAGCGTGGCCAATCGTGGGCCAAACGTGGCAGGATCTACATGAGCGTGGTTTGGTCGGGGTGGGGTTTGCTAGATCGGGAAGCTGCACGCTGTCCCTACGCTTATTTTGAACTGCACAAAACAAGCGTAGCCGGTTCGTGGCGCAGCGCAGTCGTGATGCAGTTTTTTGATTTTCCATGTGCTGGATTTTGACGGCGAGCCCCGACTTGATAACTTTTTCAAATCGGAGTGATCGGCATGGTCGTCGTAAAAACGTAGAGCTGTGTGACGGGGGCCATACACAAAACTACATCACGACTGCACTGCGCCACGACCCGGCTACGCTTGTTTTGTGCAGTTCAAAATAAGCGTAGGGAGAGCGCGCAGCTTCGCGACCTAGCAGATCCCACCCCGACCAAACCACGCTTATGAAGATCCTCCTACGTTTGGCCCACGATTGGCCACGCTCTCCACAAATTGTACAACGGAGTAGAAGCGGCGTCTCTGTGTGAACGGGGTATAATCTTACGCGCCGGGGATAGAGAAGCACAATTTTGTGAGAATTATATAAGGAGTTCTGAAATTTAGTGCAGGAAATAAAGCTTTAAGAAAGAGCACAGTTATACGCCAAAGATTCGAGACCCAGTGTGCGTGCAGGCAGCAAAGAAACGAACAGTTTTACAATGAAGACTGGAGGCCTAGCTTGCTTGCGTGCAAGAGCCAGAAAGAAATAACCCTGTGTTTTGCTAGAGATACTATAATCGGCGGTGCTCGCGTGCAGGCACGTTAGGAAAGGCGGAAACGTTGTTCGATTGGTGTTTTTCCATTTCTGGCAATATATCTATAGAATAGACATCACATTCCATCATTTCCTTCTCTGGCCCATACCCAAAATGAACAATATTGAGAAGAACAAAAAATGAAAGCTTTCCCTTTCCCAAATATAGTCTGTTGGGAACATTAGAGTCAGGTATTGTTTTGAGTCGTTGATGAATTCTAAGGAGATCTTGAGCGAGTTTTGGCGTCAACTAAGGTGACTCGAGTCGAACCGGAGGTCGCAAAAACTAGGTCCGGTACGACTGGAGTGACGTCACCGGTTAACCAACTTTCAACCTTGCTTCCTGCGTAGGGTCTCTCCAGTTCCAAGATGGCTGCCAAGGCGAGGTGAGAAACTTCTGCAAATATTTTTTGACAAAGTTACGGATTGTGAGAAGACATTTGTTGTAAATCACTTAGCCTTTCAAAAATTAAGGATACTGGGTTGGATACTGTCTTGGTTTTAATGCATTTTATTTTAGCAGTGATGTTTATTTTGGGAAGAAATGAGGTCAACAGGAGTTTGGGTGCGATTTCGGCTCAAATGTACTTTAGCGCCCTGAACTTTTACCCGGCTGTTTTGCGCTCGATTTTCACGCTCACTTCTTCATTGACGTTCGAATCGATAGTTCGATGTTTTGGCATTACATTCACATCAACAATAAAACAGTACTGCCTGTTCATCATCGTCGTCCATCAACTCTCCACAACAGTAAATTCGTAACGCGCTTGTCGCCATCTTGTTGCAAGGGACGCGACTGGACACAACCCAACAGCGTTTCCGCGAAGAAAAAAACCAGACATGCGCAGTGACCCTACCGTAGCTCAACCCTTTTCCTCGCGAAAACTCGCTCCTTGTCTAGTTGTTCCCAGGAGGCTATAGGGATAAGGATAATGTCTAGCTAAGTCTCCGCCTTGAAAGGCCCACTTCACCTCGTGAAAACAGTACGCCTCGACATCTCAGATCTGGTCAGGCTTTTACATGGGATAGGACTACACTTCCACTTGGTCGTATACCAAAAATCAACACCCAGCCTGTTAATGTTTGGCATGTGACCAAGTGGAGGGATTGTCTTATCCTATGCAATAGCCTGGCCAGACCGGACACGGTGAGGCGACCTGCTTTTACAAGCCAGATAAGGCCATTTAAGTATCCGCATTTTAACAAAAAAATCAACGTCCCAAGACGGACCAATCCATCAGTCTAATGACAATTTCCCTTTGTAGTCAGTTATTGCTAAGGCTGTGTCTGGCTGGTTATAGGCAATCGTGAACAATTTGAGAGTGCTGTTGAAAGTCGTCGGCGTTGGCGCTGCGAGTCGTCTTTGTTTTTAGCACATTGGCAACATTAAGGGTAAAGATACTGCATGCTTTCATGGAAGTAGAACTGAAGATGCAAACACGCACGCACGTACGTACGCACACACACACAAGGGAGAGAGAGAGAGAGAGAGAGAGAGAGAGAGAGAGAGAGAGAGAGAGAGAGAGAGAGAGAGAGAGAGAGAGAGAGAGAGAGAGAGAGAGAGAGAGAGACTCGTCGGCAATTTACTCGTCTAGTTAAAATAGCAGACCCTAATGCTACGTTGAATACACAATAGCTGTCTATCATATGACAACTTGGCCAACACATCTCAGGAGTTCAAGGCAGTCTCGCGCTAGGCACGATATATATAGGGACTTTTATCCCACCAGAAAATACAGCTGGTGCTCTCCCGGCCTGTAACTTGAACAACGCCTTCAAGAAATGCACCCACTGAGTAGCAACGTAGACCCCTTCTGCGAGACAGTTGAGTCTAGACGTATTGTCATCAGGTGCATTCTGTCCATATGGAGGCAGGGGAGATGCGGATGAATACGGGACGATCTTAATTAGCCTGTACTCAGTGTGGTGTCCCTCGCTGCAAGTAGTTCCTCCGGTGTCTGAATAGTTGGGGAGGCTTTTCTGGGTCTGTGTCAAGTCACGTTTTGATGTGTGTCTTGGTCGAGAGGTTTCTAAGTTACTCTGAGGTTACGAAGTTCAGCCTTTACTGTGAACCTGTTAATAAAGAGCTACTTGGATTCGCTGAACGCTGCAATGAATATTGATACACAGACCCAGACACCACCTTAGTGTACTGGTTGACTCTCCAGTCTGTGTATGCTCCGCGAAGGGCACTGACAACAGATGTGATGACGCATACTGTCTGTGGCGAGTAGTACTTAATGACGCATTGTGTGTGTGGCGAGCAGTACTGATGACGCATTATGTGTGTGACGAGGTGTACTGATGACGCATTATGTGTGTGGCGAGCAGTTCTGATGACGCATTATGTGTGTGACGAGCAGTACTGATGACGCAATAATTATGTGTGTGACGAGGTGTACAGATGACGCATACTGTGTTTGACGAGCAGTACTGATGACGCATTATGTGTCGTTCTCTGTCAGTCGAGTTGACATCTTCAGCAACAGTAAACATTTGTTTTACACGTGAAAACAAATGAAGTTGGTAGGGGTGCACGACTGAACGTGTCGACCAAAGTTATGTGTGTTTACAGACATCATCACTTTCAGAGCCAAGGCCGCTTGTGTTTCTCAGATTTACAGGTTCTGTTTGTCAGAATCATGGCTTATATGTGTTAGAACCGTGGCTTAATTTTGTCAAAACAATGACCCTGGTATATGGCACATGAACGAAAGACACATGGTCGAAAGTCACTTCGTCAATAGAGCTCATATATTTTTCTGCCAAGAAAATCGGTTGCCAAGAGTCAATCCGGTCGCCTGCTTCTCTGTTGGTAATCTTCTTTTAAGTCAAGTTCAATTCAGACTATTGACTACTAGGGTTGACAAAAATGCAAACTGCGTGGACGCCAAAGAATCCTGGCTGACTGAAGCAATCTTGAACATGTAGGTGTCTTTAGATGTAGGCTATTTTAGCAGAAGCCATTACATTTTACGCTGTACAACATTGTTTTTGACGATCCTCGAATACGTTTGTACCGAAATAACGTAAGGAATTCATCCTTCCCTCGAAACGTCTTTACCGATTATTTGTAATGAGCAGACTGATATTTGCGAGCATTTTTATTCCGCTACCACTGTCGGTGGCGTTAGTAATGAAGCTGCTGTCGGTGGCGTTAGTAATGAAGCTGCTGTCGGTGGCGTTAGTAATGAAGCTGCTGCCGGTGACTAACATCAACTATGACGGGGAACATATTTTCGACAATACGCTTGGCATACACGAACGAGTTTCTATTTGAAGTTGGCGACCTAAGAAATTAAAGGCACACCCGTAACTGATGTAATCTTCGGGCTGAAGAGATTTACGGCGAAACTTTGTACTTGTACTTGCTGCAGAGATCGAAATGCTTGGTGTTTATCGCACAATGCAGTTTTATGTGCGGCTGGTTCAGCTTCAGATAGCACGTTACGACTAAATAATTATATTTGTTTAAAGTCACGTTCACGATCTTGTCGCCGAAAAGTTGTGGCCGCTATACTAGCGATGCTTTGTCTTGAAGACAACTGTTGTTTTCAGGTAAAAAGTGCAACTGCAGAAAGAACACAACAAAGTTGATAACAACGCACACAAGTCATCTGCTTATGTAAACATGAGACTATTATTACTTTCTACTCCACCTATGTTGACCAAGTTTTTTTTAGCCGAGACCAGCTGTGCTGCAGCATGTCACTCAGAATTGTAGTAACTGTGTAGTAATTGTGTATCAACACGCTGGAATGCAGGAGTTAGATCGACGTTACAGGAAGCGACAGAAGCTAACAGTCAGAGCGGATATATTCGTACCTGGTCAGATAGAGCCATATGAGTGGGTACGGATATATCCGTACCTGGGAAACAATGAGTTAAACAACGTCAGACACACAGACACACAGACACTGACGCATCTTGTTCAGCTACAACTTAAAGATGCAGCGTGTTTTGCTTGTAGCTAGCAACGGCCTCTGGTCTATATCGGTATATCCATCTACCGTAAATAATGATAAGAAAAACACCTACAAACTACCAACAACAACAAACAACCAAACACAACAAAAACAGCAACCACACATTATCAATCACAAACTTGGTGTCTGTGCAGATATCGAAAATCCCCCCCCCTCCCCCTCCAACCTCGATCAAGGTCATTTACTCAGCAGACCGAGTGACGGGCGCTGTGTGCTACCTGCAGTCGTGACAACACACACCTCCCGTCGGCTGTCACGTGCTAAGCCCAGTTACTGTCACTGCGACAGGAAATGACTGCTGTCTTCATCAAAGGCTTGGATCTCGTGACGCACGGCATCGGTTATCTCCCTGCTTTGTGGCATCGCCAGTTAATCTCCCCTTGTTCCTGCGGAGTTATCTCACCTGGCCGGCTTGACGGGAGAGGTCAGCAAAGGGAGGTAAGCTCCTTACAAGTCAGACGACATCGGTAAAGTGTCAGCCGAGATCCGGTTATCTCCCCGAGGGCCGTCTCGGTCATTCGTCATCCAGAGTATCGCCAGCATCAGATCAACAACGTCGTCGACAACCGTTCGATCTCTCCAGTAATTAGATAGGTTTGTGTTGATGGTGAAGTGTTCATGTGCCTATGACTGACCTGGGTACTGCTAACGTCAGCGTCAGGTAAAGTAAGCACGACGAGACAATGCAATATGCATGCTATGCAGAGTCAATGCTTTTGCACAAAGTCATTTGACTCTTCCAAATATGTCCATTTCATTTCAATTATTGTATCCCATTGATGGGAAATGTGGATCGCTTCCTCCCAGTGGAAAGCTAGCAGCAACATGAGTGGCGCTACCCAGGTGTGTGCGTGTTTAGGTGTAATCAGCCACCTGCACTTATGACAGAATGGCCGAGGTCTTTTACGTCCCACTGTGGTGGCACGGTAGTGGAACACGGATACCGTCTCTGATTCTCCGAGTCTGCACATACAGTTGACCGGTGTCCGGCCTGGGTTCGAACCCGTGACCTAGACGGAGTTGTGGTGATTTACAAGATGGTCTTCTCGTGAAAAAATCTCTAATCATTTTTCAGTATTGCTGTTATGTATACCACACTAAAGCATAACATTCTGTGTTTTATGACTGCAACAAATGGTATTTCCATTTCAACAGCTGTTGGGTAATCGTCTTTTAATGTTTAATTGTATAACGCTGTACTCGACTCCACTACCGCTGCTTGATACTTTTATTTATTTGATTTATTTTAATAGTCTATTCGACAGCTGCTTGTGTAACGCCGTTGAAAGCTTACACCACCAGGAGAAATTGATGACAAGCCATACATACCATTATAATCATTGTTTGTGTTTGATTGCACTATTTCTTGCCGTCTTTTTTTCCAACCATTTTCACGTGAATTTATAGTATTTTGGTATTGTGGAGAATATAAGCTACATGTCATTAATTAATTCTGAGGATGAGAGCACAGTCTCGCTTAGGCAAAGGGCGGAAGAATACGCTCTGTGGAAAAGTTAGCGCACTCCAAGAGTGCGCTAACAGTTTTAGCGCATCGCCATTAGCCAATCAACTGGTTCACATCAGTCATGTGACACCAGTACTTACTGACAATTATTATTATTATTTATTATTATTATTGTTGAATTGTTTCTTGTATTGTTTTTGCTCTCCCTCACCCCTCAACTCCCTTTTCTGTACATAGTCTGATTTCTTTTTGTTTTAGTTCCTTTTATTTGGTGTTGAATGAAATGTGTTTTTATTGTGTTTTTTAATTTTCCATGTACCCTCACGGGGTTTTTATTGGAATAAATAAAACTTGAAACTTGAAACTTGAAACTGAAACTTGTTAGAACGAGTTGTGAACACGGAAAGGAAAAGCACAGCAGAAAGAGGTACAGGCACACTACTGCAGGATGGTGCAGAAGCACTTAAGTTCAACTTAACTGAAGTAAGTTTCGCTGGTTTTATGATGATGAAAGTTGAATTTAACGACCTCAGTGAGATGAAAGACCACTTAGGAACAGGTCGTGGTTCTGCTCTTGCAAAGATGGCTTTTCTGGGAAGAAAACCAAAAACGTTCGGCTTTTTAAAGTGTTAAAGCTTTTCGACATCAGCAGCTTCGATAGAATAGACACAGTTTGTTGTGAAACATTTCTCTCTCTGTAAAACTGACCGTTCCTCATTTAGAGTCGGGGTAAAGTGGTGTGACAATATGGGATTGTAAAACGAAAATAAAAAGAGTGCATTGGAAATACAAAATAATGTGTAGCCATCCCACACCCTTGCTAAGAATGTGCATCTCACTAATTAATATCTGCTATTGTTAAATAGCAATCACAGTTTTAGATATTAACTGTATTATCTAGAAACTACACCAGTGATCGTTCTGATGATGTTTTATGTGGTTCTCTCTTTGTCTCTCTGTTTCTTTGTCTCTCTTTGTCTCTCGCTGTGTCTGTACCTTTGTCTCTCTCTCTACCTCTCTCCCTCCCTCTCTCTGTCGTTGCACCTACTCATACTGTTATGAGTTCAGCCGCTGGATATGTCTTTAGGTTTAAGAGAGAGTGAGAGAGAGTGAGAGCGTGCGTGCGTTCGTGTGAGTATATGTTAGAGA
The DNA here is from genome assembly GCF_037325665.1 of Littorina saxatilis. NCBI lineage: Eukaryota > Metazoa > Mollusca > Gastropoda > Littorinimorpha > Littorinidae > Littorina > Littorina saxatilis. The sequence continues at coordinate 95,659,362 of NC_090245.1, forward strand.
GAAAGAGATAAAATCGGGTGATTGTCCATAAATACAAACACACTGACCCCCCCCCCCCCCTCCCCACACCCCGTTGAAATGAACCTTGTGTGTTTAATCAATAAAATGTCTTACGTCTTACGTCTCTCTGCCCCTCTCTCTGTCTCTGTCTCTCCCTCTCTCTAACCATGACAACGTCTTTCTGACAGCAGAATACCAACCGCATCCTTTTATCATGGCCTCCGAAAGAGAACTCTTTTATCAAAGACGAAAATACAGAATCAAAAACGATTTCTGCGCATTTTTCTTTCATCTTGGCGTCTGACATACTTTTCCTTTCTCAACAGTTCCTTTTGCTTTCCAGACAAACACTTTTGCCATCTAGAAAGACACTTTGGCTTTTTAGACGACACTTTTGCCTTCTAGGCAGTCTTTTGGTCTCTAGACAGTGCTGTCTTGGTATCACAGGGCACTCTAGGACGTAGTGTCTCAACGCCTGGGCTTTCTTTCGCCCCGTGCTATTCACGCAATCATTCGCTGGGTCGAGGAGCCATTCATCTTTTATCCAAATGGACAGATGCCCTTGAGTGCAGAGATTGTGAGAGTCCTAGCCGTCAGAGACACGCTGGGTAAAAGCCTCAAGAAGTTTGCTCGGCTGAAAGGACTTTTAGCAGCTAGGTCAGTCACCAGTCGGTCCGGGTTAGTCCGCTAGGCAAAAAGCTATACAGAGAGATGTTCCAAGGCTGGTCTGAAACCATTTTCCGTCGCTTTTACAAACCATCATTTTGCGCCCTACTTTGTATATTCACCTTCGTCCTCTTGTACACGTGTTATTATCTCATTCACTTTCGTGTGTATGACCAATCTCTGATGTATCTCTCTCTCTCTCTCTGTCTCTCTCTCTGTCTCTCTCTTTGTCTCTCTCTCTGTCTCTCTCTCTCTCTCTCTCTCTGTTTCTCTCTTTCTTAGTCTCTCTCTTGTACAAACACAACAGTGTGGTTTACAATAAAAATTCTGAGTTCTGAGTTCTCTCTCTCTCTCTCTCTCTCTCTCTCTCTCTCTCTCTCTCTCTCTCTCTCTCTCTCTCTCTCTCTCTCTCTCTCTCTCTCTCTCTCTCTCTCTCTCTCTCTCTCTGTGTTGCAATTTCCACACTATATTTTGTTTGATATAACTGTTTTTCCCTTTTGTAGTGTGTATAAGAAAATATGATTTTGTTCCTTTTTACATTTAGTCAAGTTTTGAGTAAATGTTTTAACATAGAGGGGGAATCGAGACGAGGGTCGTGGTGTATGTGTGTCTGTCTGTCTGTCTGTCTGTGTGTGTGTGTGTGTGTGTGTGTGTGTGTGTGTGTGTGTGTGTGTGTGTGTGTGTGTGTGTGTGTGTGTGTGTGTGTGTGTGTGTGTGTGTAGAGCGATTCAGAGTAAACTACTGGACCGATCTTTATGAAATTGTACATGAGAGTTCCTGGGTATGATATCCCCAGATGTTTTTTCATTTTTTCGATAAATGTCTTTGATGACGTCATATCCGGCTTTTTGTAAAAGTTGAGGCGGCACTGTCACATCCTCATTTTTCAATGTAATATTTTTTTGTTTTATATAAAACGATCCAAATTTACATTCATCTTATTCTACATTATTTCTTAATTCCAAAAACATATAACTATGTTATATTCGGATTAAAAACAATCTCTGAAAATTAAAAACATAAAAATTATGATCAAAATCAAATTTCCAAAATCGATTTAAAAACAATTTCATCTTATTCCTTGTTGGTTCCTGATTCAAAAAACATATAGATATGATATGTTTGGATTAAAAACACTCTCAGAAAATTAAAACGAAGAGAGGCACAGAAAAGCGTGCGTCTGCAGCCGTCTATATTAAGTGTCTGTAAAAGGGACATGTTGTGAGATTAGGCTTTGCCTAACACCTCTATCCTTCTGAGAATTTGAGATCTTATGACAATGACAATAACAATGACAATGACGATCTCAATGACAATTCTTTATCTAACGAGTGTAATATCATCAGCAGCTATTTGCTTTGTTAACATCTTTCTTTTCTTTCTTTATTTGGTGTTTAACGTCGTTTTCAACCGTTCAAGGTTATATCGCGACGGGGAAAGGGGAGCGGATGGGATAGAGCCAATTGTTTGTTGTTCACAAAAGCACTAATCAAAAAAATGCTCCAGGGGCTTGCAACAATATGACCTTACTGGGAGACTGCAAGTTTCCAGTACAAAGGACTTAACATTTCTTACATACTGCTTGACTAAAATCTATACAAACATTGACTATATTCTATACAAGAAACACTTAACAAGGGTAAGAGGAGAAACAGAATCCGTTAGTCGCTTCTTACGACATGCTGGGGAGCATCGGGTAAATTCTTCCCCCTAACCCGCGGGGGGTAACAACATCTGGCCCTCTCCCAAAAGACCAAAGGGAGTCTTAATATAACGGAGGATGTTAACAGAGAGGTTCCACGGTATCAACCCGAGTACCCTCTTCCAACTCCCCCGGCCCAACCACCCCAGTTAAATGTCTTTGCTTGAGGAGATCAATGCATCGGGCGCCCATCATTGTATGGTGTTGATCCGCACTGCTGGAAGTTGTAACGGAGACCGAGGGAGTATATTATCCATGTTTCTGCTAATGCTGTAGAGCTATTCTTGTCGGGCCTCTTGTGGTGTCCCAAGTATAAATGGACTAGCTTTGATGTATATAGGTTGGCCGATATTAAAGGTTCAGCGATCCTCGTGTCAGAGCTCATGAGGCTCCCCACCGCGAATATGAACAGGCTTGCACGCAGGAAAAGAGCATTCTGCACGTGAAACACAGCAAATATCAACAGCGTGGCTGCTTCCCGTGCACAGCGGGACTTGTTGAATTCATTTTGAAGGTGAAACCTATGTCAGTTTGCTCAATCAATTCAGACAGACAGACAGACAGACAGACAGACACACACACAGACACACACACAGACACACACACACACACACACACACACACACACACACACACACATATATATATATAACATCAGAAATTGTGAAAGAAACAATTGAAAGTCAGCATATATATATATGGAAATCCAAATTGGAAATCCATAGGATCATCATTATAATCATCCTCATCTCATTAATCATCCAAAATTATAATTATAATACACGCACCCACACACACACACACACACACACACACACACACACACACACACACACACACACACACACGCACACACACACACGGACACACACACACACGCACGCACACACACACACACACACACATACACACACACACACGCACGCACGCACACACACACACGTACGCACGCACACGCACACACAAACGCGCGCACGCACGCACATACACACACGCACACAAAATAACACTGTGCACAGAGAGGCTGTTCAGTTTTGGTATGTGACCAAGTGGAGGGATGGTATGTGACCAAGTGGAGGGATGTTATGTGACCAAGTGGAGGGATGGTATGTGACCAAGTGGAGGGATGGTATGTGACCAAGTGGAGGGATGGTATGTGACCAAGTGGAGAGATGGTATGTGACCAAGTGGAGATATGGTATGTGACCAAGTGGAGAGATGGTATGTGACCAAGTGGAGAGATGGTATGTGACCAAGTGGAGAGATGGTATGTGACCAAGTGGAGGGATGGTATGTGACCAAGTGGAGGGATGGTATGTGACTAAGTGGAGGGATGGTATGTGACCAAGTGGAGGGATGGTATGTGACCAAGTGGAGGGATGGTATGTGACCAAGTGGAGAGATGGTATGTGACCAAGTGGAGAGATGGTATGTGACCAAGTGGAGGGATGGTATGTGACCAAGTGGAGGGGTGGTATGTGACCAAGTGGAGGGATGGTATGTGACCAAGTGGAGAGATGGTATGTGACCAAGTGGAGAGATGGATTGATCCATAGGAAAAGCCTGACCAGATAGATCCACGAGGCGGAGTTAGCCTTTGCTGGGAACTTTTGACTTTGGTTTTTATGAGTCAAGCACTCCTGCTGTGCTTTGCGTTTTACGATTGAAAGATTTATATGAAGCAGTTTCATTTTCATTTCTCTATCTGGTTGTTATCTGTTTCGTTGTTTTTCTATTTGTTAGGTTATCTGCCTATCTGTCAGTCTGTCTGTCCGTCCGTCCGTCCGTCCGTCCGTCCGTCCGTCCGTCTCTCCGTCAGTCCGTCCGTCTGTCCGTCTGTCTCTCCATCCGTCCGTCCGTCCGTCCGTCCGTCCGTCCGTCCGTCTGTCTGTCTGTGTATTTCCCGCAGCGTGATATACATGGCACTGTGAATCTTCGTTGCAGAAAGTAATCGTTAGGATGAGTCCAACACGCATTACTCTCACCATGGATTACTTTTGTATGTTTTTACCCGTTGGCTTTTCTCCTTTTACTGGTAGTCGCTGCGATGATTACTGATAAGGGATTGCAAAAATCGACACAAAAATAGACTGCCCATGCTGGTATTATAATCCACGTCTGTGGTGGTCTAGCATGGTGCCAGAAACCTCATAAACATCGGGTAGATGAGATGTCCTAATCTTCATCTGGTGTTGCGACGTTCTTTGAACATACAGCATGACTTCCCTTCTTTGTCTCTGTTAATCTAGGGAGAAAATATCCAGCGATATTTCTACGTAGGCCTAAAGTTCGGCCATGACCTAGGCAAAATAACTTGCGCAGCCGCAGAAACAAGAAAATGGAAATCTTTTATGAAATGATTGGGAGCCACGCACATTTGACCTCTTGATTCCGACCATGAACTCGCTGTTGATAATCTGGAAGGTCGTACCAGAAATGCCTATCTCTGGCCGATTCATAGATTCAACCTACAAACTGCGACCTCATCTGTGATCAGGTGGCCAAGCAATGCGTGAAATCTTTTATTCAAAAACCTTATGGCTCGTTTCGACAAGCATTAAACGGATGAAATTAACCACATGCAGTTTATTCTTCAGAAAAATGCACACAAAAAATGGGATGGGTTCGGTGATTTGTACATAAACGTCTTCCTCACGATAGATTCGCTGATTTGTCTTATGAAGCCGTCATCAACACGAACACAATGATTGCAGAAGCAAACTCTGTACATACACAACCGAGACACAAGACTGATTGTTTCACAGCTGCAATGTGAATAGAGAACAAAGACGTTTTGGGTAAGCTTACTCACGTCAGGTCTTCACTGACAAGCTAGGAACAGACGGAAAATTCCGAACAAAAGTAAATGACGTCAAAGGCTCTTTCGCTCTGCGTGTAACTTTGTCATGACGTCTTTTTGTGACGACAGTATACGCGACAATTTGTTCGCTTCCGGTGTCATTTTAGACTGAAAAGCAACTCAAAAGAAGGAGCTAAGCCTGTGTCTTGAAACAGCTGAAACACTCTTTTGGATTGCCGTTTCAATGTTAACCAAAAAGTTAAAGAAAAAAAACAAGGTTCAGTTGCGAACTGACAGCGGATTGAGCATTTATTCCTGTTGATGAAGGTACGATTGAAGCTTTATTCTCTCCGTCAACCAACAAGACTAGATTTGTAGCAGACGAAAAACAAATCGTGCGTTTTTCCTGTCTTGTGAAGGCGATTATGTCGTTATAAGTTATCTGTACGTTGTGAAGACATTTCAAAACAAAATTTAGCTTTGATGCGTCACGGGATATAAAGCTTAGGCCAAACAAATAGTCTGTTTACGGTAACATAGGCCCAAAAAATAGGGTCGGTAGGTCGGGGCTTTTTTTTTCTTTTTTTTTCAAAAAAACATATTAATTTTTACGTTATTTTGCCCAAAAAACAAAAGTTTTTTTTTTTTTTTTTTTTTTTCCCCAAATGCCAAAAAAAAGTCTAGGGGCGCGCGAAAAAAATAGGGTCGGTCGGGTTACCGTAAACAGACCTATTTATTTTTTTTGGGCCTTATACGTTTTCATCCATGGAATTGGTATTTCGTCTCGGCAGGGTGAATGAATTCATGATGACTTTTCCGGAAATGGACAAAACTGGCCTTGCCAAGACTGAAACAAAATATAGTTCTGCAACTGTTGATTGCCCATGGTGAATTTCCCATGCTTTGTTTCCACATCCCATGACAAATTCTCTTTACTTTGGTCATGCCATATACGTTACAGCTCCGTCCATCCATGGTATCGCGTGATATTTTGTCTCGACGGGGTGAAAGAATATAATGACGTCACTCTCGGCAGAGCCTCGTCATATTCCTTGACCCAGTCTCGACAAAATATCAGGCGATACCATGGATGGACGGAGCTGTAACTTATACTTACAGTAGTACCTCTATCTAAAGTACCCCAACATTGAAATCAAAAACAAAACAATCTTAATAGAGAGGAAGTCTATTAAACAATTGGAGGGTATGAAAACCCTGTTTAAGTTTACAAGAAAATACGGGCCTTTTCATAAAAACAAGTCACGTGAAGCGAAATTAATACATTTAGTCAATCTGTCAACACTTTTCAGAATGATACTGAACGCACTGCATTTCACGAAGTCAATGCTTTGCCAATGCCCCGCGACTCAGACTGAAAGCGCTGAATTATTCACGTGGAAAACGTGATCGGTTGAAGTGACAAGCCAGTATAGCTCAGAAAAGGTTACCAGTTGTGAGAGACAATCCACTCAACTTATTGAGAAAACGAGAGAAAGAAATAAAGATACGAAAGAAACGCAGCCCCAAGAAATAGTTAAACCTGAGAGGCACAATCAACTAAACCTGAGAGGCACAATCAACTAAACCTGAGAGGCACAATCAACTAAACCTGAGAGGCACAATCAACTAAACCTGAGAGGCACAATCAACTAAACCTCAGAGGCACAATCAACTAAACCAGAGAGGCACAATCAACTAAACCAGAGAGGCACAATCAACTAAACCTCAGAGGCACAATCAACTAAACCTCAGAGGCACAATCAACTAAACCTCAGAGGCACAATCAACTAAACCTCACAACATGAGAACAGACGAAATTGAAAGAAAAGAAAACTGTTGAAACTCTCAGAGCAATATTGAAAGCAGAAGGAAAAGTAAAAAGGAAGGAAATACAAGCAGAATCAAGGAAAGCCAAAAGTCCTAAGAAAGAGGTATAGCGAGCGATCGGAGACTGACACAATAATAATGATAATGAAGCCATTTTTATGGCGCAAATCCTGATACAGTTCTAAGCGCTTTACAAAAACATACATAAATAAATTACATAAACAGAAAACACACCAGTAACCAGGTTAGGTAAGTCTAAATCAATATTTCGGCATGTAAGTGCCTTCTTCGGGATGGTATGGAAAGAATGGAATAAATACATTACGTAAAACTTGAAGACAGAAGCCTAAAAGAGAAAGATAGATAACCAAACTAAGCGTTCAACTGTTAAGCAATATGCGTGTCACCTCTTGCTTCAATTACTTCCAGTATGCTACAGCTTCTGCTGCTTTATAAAAGATGTCTTCCTTAGCATTTAATAAGGCACTATAGATCTAGCTGCCTGAGCTTTTGATAAGGCACTATAGATCTAGCTGCCTGAGCTTTTGATAAGGCACTATAGATCTAGCTGCCTGAGCTTTTGATAAGGCACTATAGATCTATCGGCCTGCGCTTTTGATAAGGCACTATAGATCTAGCTGCCTGAGCTTTTGATAAAGCACTATAGATCTAGCTGCACTATAGATCTAGCTGCCCGAGCTTTTGATAAGGCACTATAGATCTAGCTGCCTGAGCTTTTGATAAAGCACTATAGATCTAGCTGCCCGAGCTTTTGATAAAGCACTATAGATCTAGCTGCCCGAGCTTTTGATAAGGCACTATAGATCTAGCTGCCCGAGCTTTTGATAAAGCACTATAGATCTAGCTGCCCGAGCTTTTGATAAAGCACTATAGATCTAGCTGCCCGAGCTTTTGATAAAGCACTATAGATCTAGCTGCCCGAGCTTGTACAAGGGATGCGAACATCCTTCTTCTCGGACACAAAGCAATCAACAGCCTAGCTGCTTGTTTGTACAACTAGAACTACATTAGTTTTCTTTACTCTCAATTTCGTCTGTTCTCACGGTGTGAGGTTGTGATGATTGTACCTCTGAGGTCGTGATGATTGTACCTCTGAGGTTGTGATGATTGTACCTCTGAGGTTGTGATGATTGTACCTCTGAGGTTGTGATGATTGTACCTCTGAGGTTGTGATGATTGTACCTCTGAGGTCGTGATGATTGTACCTCTGAGGTTGTGATGATTGTACCTCTGAGGTTGTGATGATTGTACCTCTGAGGTTGTGATGATTGTACCTCTGAGGTTGTGATGATTGTACCTCTGAGGTTGTGATGATTGTACCTCTGAGGTTGTGATGATTGTACCTCTGAGGTTGTGATGATTGTACCTCTGAGGTTGTGATGATTGTACCTCTGAGGTCTAATTGTAATTAGAACTGGATTAGATTTGCACAATTGAGCAGCACGTGTTTGTTCTATCGTGTACAGAAAGCAGCCAGGCTGTCGAGTTTTGATGTGGGTCGAAATGGAGGAAAGGGTCTTATCAAGGGTAAAATCCTTGGCGGACTACGGGGATTCACAAGATGGCTTAAAGGCACAGTAAGCCTCCCGTAAACCATCACAGATACTGTCAGGCTTTTACACACAGTACAAACACCATTTCATTTAAACACTCACCGCTTGAGAACATTCTAGGTGCCCTCCGTAAAGAGCGAGCAGATTTCAAAGAATTTATTTTTGCGTTGTTTATCTTACCTCTGAGCCATCGTGAACCCGTGTAATCCAGTTTCCCTTTTTTCACAATTTAGCCGCCAGTTTGTCATTTCAATGCAAATCTCTGTAAGCGTATCTGCAATAGCACGTTATTGTGTACCTTTGAATCTGAAATGCAACATTGAAACGGCTGCGAACTAGAGCAGTGGCGGTTAACGGTTCAGAGGAACTGGCCCCAGGCAGCGTCGTCGGCTACGAGAACCACGACCTTGCGTGACCCTACTTTCGGGCTATCTTTTTTTAAACTTTCAAAACTTCGTATTGTTCTGATCTTGTCTTGACGAAAAAAGATTTCTGTTATGATTTAAGAATGTGTGTGTAACAAGCTGTCAATTTATTATTTAGATTTCAAAAGTTAGGTCAGAAGCGCAAAAAAGCACCGTCCGATTGTCTGACAGACAATCCGCAAAATTAATTCTTTGAAAATTGCTAGCTCTTTAGGGCACCTAGGATGTTCCCGTTCGGTGAGCGTTCAAATGGAAGGGTGTTTGTACTGTGTGTAAAAGCCTGACAGTATCTGTGATGGTTTACGGGAGGCTTACTGTGCCTTTAAACGATAGGGAAGGCATCATTAACAGCAGCGTAACAGCGCATAAAACATCCGATTCCGGGCGACCTTTTTCTCCAGAGGACAATCAACCCAAACGTTGGTTCCAGCAAGAACGATGGACCTGACCTTTCAATAGTGTTTCACGTAAACTTGATTCAACCATCGTTAAGTAGAGAACCAGCTGGCGTTAGTCGGGTGTCCAGAGTAACCAGCAATTCTCAGGCCAAGAACAACGCGTGACCAACGAAACTGTAGCGGCCACAGGGAAAAGGCGAGGTCCAAATTAGCAGTGTTGACAAAAGCATTGGTTTTTATCTCAGCTGGGGCCCAGAAGCACAGTCCGGTAGCTGTTAATTTCACCTTGACGGCGACACTCGAGTTATCGACGTTTTGCAATTCGTCTTCCCTGTGTTCCGAAGGCCTTTGGAAACCTGACAGTCACCGGGGGAAATGCCCGTTACAATCCCTCCTTACCGGTTCGTAAACGCGGCTGACAGAACGGCTCCCAAATGCGCTCTTCCATCATATGACGTGCACTGAGGAGACGTGATGTTCGCTTTAGGACTTTGTGGTCTGTAGTGCGTGGTGTAGGTAGGGGAAAGTCCCCAAATACCGAACGGTGCCTAATACCGAACAGCTGATTTCTCGAAAACAAGAGGTGACTACTCAAATTGGATTGCACGAGGTGATAGAGTACCGTCCCTGATTATCCTGCACCAAAAATCATGGCGGATAAAGGCGGCAAAAAAAACCGGTGAGTGAATTTATGATTTTATGACTCTCAATGCTATTTCGACCCACAGCAGACTAGGATCATAGTATGAATTTGAGTTGCTTTTTGTGAAAAGTTATGGTTGAAATTAACAGTGTGATCTATCTGCTTGCCAAATATGTCTGTTTGAAAGCATTCGTCTTAGATCTTGCCTGAGCGCCCCGTGGTTTTAAAATAGTTAGGTAGATTTCAATTACCGAACACTCCATGTTTCAAATACCGAACAGTGTTCGGTATTTGAACTTGTGTGTTCGGATTTTGACTCTCTCTCTCTCTCTCTCTCTCTCTCTCTCTCTCTCTCTCTCTCTCTCTCTCTCTCTCTCTCTCTCTCTCTCTCTCTCTCTCTCTCTCTCTCTCTCTCTCTTTTCTTCTCTTTTTATTTTCTGTGCATGTGTATGCCAGAAGTAGATCTAGTTAGTACAGAGTGATGAGCGTTGTTAATACTTGGTGTACCGGTATATTGTGCAGGGCTACATGGTCAACGCAGTCACTGGCAACAGCCATGGCAGCTGTCATAGACAAGAGGCTTGGACTTCGAGCAGCTGCAAGAGCGTATGGAATCCCCCCCCCCCCCCCCCCCCACAACACTTAAAGATCATCTTGATGGAAAATACGAACATGCCATGGGTGATACAAAACATTTGGGGAGGCCGTCCATTCTTCCCCCAGCAATAGAAAAAGAATTGGTTGACCATGATCATTAAATGTGAGAGGATGTTTTTTGGCCTGACCAGAAAAGACGTTATGTCACTTGCATACGAAATAGCGAGCAGAAATGGAATTCAACATATTTTCAATGAAGACAAAAAATCCTCCGAGCCAGCAGGTTCCTCATCTAAAGAAGCAGGACCCCCCTCTGAACCACCAAGACCCTCCGCTGAGCCTGTAGAACCCCCCCCCCCCCCCCCCCCCCTCTGAACAAGCAGGACCCCCCTCTGAACCAGCAAGACCCCTCTCTGGGCGAACTGGACATCCAGTAGACCCACTTTCTGAGCCACCTAGCCCATGCTCTGAGTAAGACATAGGCCTATTTTTGGCACTTCCAAACAAAACAGTTATCCAAACCAATCCCGATGGACGCTGCTTTTTTAGATCCATTGTCATCGGCAACACTCCTGCGTTCCAAACTGCAGAAAGGAACGGTAATGGGTTACCTTCAGAGTGTCACACGAAAATACAAGAACAGATCCAAGCTGATGCTCTAAGACAAAAGATGACCAGTCACATGCTCAGCAACATTGAAGGCTTCCGCGAAGTGTCAGCTGCAATAAACTTTGACATGCCATCATCTTTCGCTTTTTTCTCCCTAGAAGAAAAGATTCTTCACATGGCTCATTCAACTGCTTCAGTGGGAGACATGGACATTTCTGCTACAAGTGAGGTGTTGCAGCAGCCCATCCACATCATCAATGCAGAGTCTGGGAACGTTCTCAAATACAACGATGACTCTTTGGCTCAACCAGTGACTCTCCTTTACTCATCTCATTTGTTTGTATATTTCGCTGCGAGTCCAGTATATTAGGTATTACTCTTAGTTTATCATCTCGCATGCAGTCACTCCCTGTTTACTCCACCTCATGGGGACAATGCAGGACACTATGACTGCGTCCTTGAGTCAGCTGTTTCAGTGGCGCTGATTTCTCACAATCCCAGTGTTTCACAACAGAAATTAGCGGCGAAACGAAAATCCAGAAAAACAGAAGCTGAACTTATCACGTCAAGTCCATACAAACGTAAACTTGAAGAGTGGCAGGCAAAACAAAAACCAACAAAGAAAACAAGCAAATCAAAGCCAAACACAGAGAACACAGAGAAACAGAAAGCTAGAAACAAGAAAACAAGCGTCAGTCATCAGCAGGAAGCTAGCTGGTTCTGTTTTTTGTGTGCCGAGAATGCACCTGTGAGGACATGATTCAGTGTTTGATGTGCTCAGAATGGGTACATGTGGATTGCGCTGGAACAACAGAAAGCCAAAGAGAGTACTTTTGCGATGTTTGTCAGTCAAAGTAACATTGGTTTTTGCTGTTCGGATTTTGAACCTCTGTGTTCGGAGTTAGGGAACAGGTGTTGTAATTCCGAACATATTCTAAAAAAAATGATTTTAAGATAACTTTCTTTTATGTTGATTTCTGTCCACAAAAAGTGGTATGAATGTTGCTGATCAATTACTTTATTAAAATTCACATTCAAAAAAGGTCTGTCTTCTGTTGTTTTTGAGATGATGGCAGATTTGCTTAAGTGTTCGGTATTTGGGGACTTTCCCCTACGTCAAATCGTGCTTTCACGTTTAACTACACGATTCTGCAATGTATACATATAGACACGGATGTGAAGTGACACTTTTTTTAATAAGGTTTTTCGGTATGGGTAGAAGAACAAGAACAAGTGACCTAAACAAGCAACTGTCGTCTTTGTTGTTCTCGGCTGA
>NC_090245.1:95676878-95694378 GCF_037325665.1 Littorina saxatilis
CCGACACCTGGAATGGATTTGCCTGCCTTGTCTGCCTTCTTGATAAGCACACTTCGCGATAACAAATGAAATAATAATATTAATATAACTCTGTAGAAGGCAGAAAATGGAAAACAAAACCATCCCCCGAAAGATGGCCGTCCTTGAACTTTAAGTGTACTTCGATCGGGATAATGAACTTCGATTCAGTTCCAACAAAACTGCCGCCGCGTGTGTGTGTGTGTCTGTGTGTGTGTCTGTGTGTGTGTGTGTGTGTGTGTGTGTGTGTCTGTGTGTGTGTCTGTGTGTGTGTGTGTGTGTGTGTATGTGCAGACAGAACACTGCTAAAGGCCGACACAAAGGTAGCGCACCTGAAACACAGAGCCACAGTGTGTTACCAGCACTCAGCGCTATCTCTCGTGACGCCCCGGGGGAAGGGAGGAGAGGAGAGGGGCAGTAATGTAGCGAGGAAAAACTAATAAAATCGAAGGTTAGGAGTTGTCGGCCCATTTGCACACACGCGGCTACACCTTCCAAGCAACACTAAGGGGCTCCGCTCACATTTGTAACTTCAGCAGGACCGACGACGCACCGCAGCTTATCCCAGCCCCGCGCTACACTTTGCATGAAAGGAAAACAGGCCAAGTACTCGTCATAATCCCTATCGCGGCATAAATAATAGGCCGTGCGTCGTCTGTGCCACTGAAACTGCGCAGGTATATATTCTGCCATTAACAATAACGTTGCTTCTTGTGGCTTTAAAGAAATTTTTGTAAACGAAAACGAAGTAGAAGTAGACGAGCTAACAGCGTTGTGATGAGGTAAAAAAGGAAATAATTGTTTTCAGGTAAAAAACTTTGTTCGGCCTTTCATTCTCACCCGTTATTGCAAAGATTCAGAGAGGCAACATAAACAGCGATCGCCCCCTCCCCGCCTTCTCTATGGCACACCAACATTCCCGCACGCATGCACGCACGCACGCACACACACACACACACACACACACACACACACACACACACACACACACACACACACACACACACACACACACACACACACACATAGTTAAGTCAGAGAGAGAGAGAGAGAGAGAGAGAGAGAGAGAGAGAGACTCGAGAGAGAGACAGAGACAGAGACAGACACAGACAGACAGACACAGACAGACAGACACAGACAGACAGACTGACGTCATACAGAGAGAAAGTGAGGCAGACAAAAAGAAAAGGGGAGAAAGAGAGAGACAGACAAACAGACAGAGACCAACCGACAGACAGACAGAGAGACATGCGATACTAGCGGGATTCAGTAATTGGCAATAAAAGTGTCAGCAAGAGTTACAGATCACTGTCTGAGACACATCTGCCCTGTTGCTATCACTCTCAGTTACACAACGCAAGCTTTTACAGTGTCACCGTCACTGTCGATACATCGATATTTCCGTTACTTTTGCTTGTTCGTGTACATTTTGATGACACAACTCATTATTCCAAATGTGGAACCTAATGCGTTAAACCGTTTTCGGATGCGTATGATCCTGATTGTGACTGTTGACATGTAGGGAGGGGGGGGGGAGACAGAGACAGATATAGATAGGGGGAGACAGCATTATTGAGCTTGTGAACTCGGAGAGAGAGAAGTCTGAAGTCTGAAGTCTGAATGTTTTAATGAGTAGGCCTTGGGCCCTTTTCATGGAGATGAGCACATCTCAAGCACCAGCATACAAATGCACATTGTAAACAAAAACAAGAACATCCTACTAGTATCGCCCTGTTTCGTTTACGGATTACGGATTACGAATGGAAAGCGCCTTCATGACAAATGTAGAAAAACGTAGCAATAGCGGCTTACTAGTGTTTGAAAACAGCATGGTTAATTTATTCAATGATGGGATTCTAGTGTATTTTCGTGGAATATAATATTCTCTTAACTCAGCATATTTAGGGCATACTAAAACAAAGTGGACTTCATCTTCAACACTGCCACAACAAAATGGACAAGATAAATCAGCGGAGGATGCATTTAAATTAAAGCGAAATCGATGCACTTTCAGAGGAGAGAGAGAGAGAGAGAGAGAGAGAGAGAGAGAGAGAGAGAGAGAGAGAGAGAGAGAGAGAGAGAGAGAGAGAGAGAGAGAGAGAGAATGTCAAAGAGAGAGAGAGAGAGAGAGAGAGAGAGAGAGAGACAGTGACAGAGAGAGAGAGAAAGCGAGAGAGACAGACAGAGACAAACAGAGAGACAGAGTCAAAGAGAGAGAGAGAGAGAGAGAGAGAGAGAGAGAGAGAGAGAGAGAGAGAGAGAGAGACAGACAGACAGACATACAGACAGACAGAGACAAAAAGAGAGACAAAAACAGTCAGTAATCACCGAGATTCAGTATAGTCAAATGACTATGACGTTATGTTGCTCATAGCATGCAGTCTAACGCCAGTCAGACGTGTGTCATCTCATGCAAGAGGCCAGATTGAGCATTCAAGTTATATCCGAGCGATTCATCATAGATCATTTTCACTACAGTTGGCCAGTCTTGACCGGCGGCATGGGAGAAATTCAACCGGTCTCTGGACAAACCAAAACGATTAGTGATTCCCAATGTTGATTCGTGAACTACTGTGTTAACCGATGGGCAGACATTCACCAAATATTGGTCAAATGGCGGCCGAGCAGCTATAAGCTGCTTTGACTGACCCCAAGAGGCAAAATCATGTCTACATTGGCACAGATATAAGATCTACAAGTCCCTATCCCCCTTCTGTCGACACCCCGTTTTTACCCGCCTACTTCCTTATATATAATGACTGGGACTGGGTGGCCGAGTGGTAACGCACTTGCGCTCGGAAGCGAGAGGTTGCGTGTTCAGGCCTGGGTCAGGCCGCAATTTTCTCCCCCCTTTCCTAACCTAGGTGGTGGGTTCAAGTGCTAGTCTTTCGGATGAGACGAAAAACCGAGGTCCCTTCGTGTACACTACATTGGGGTGTGCACGTTAAAGATCCCACGATTGACAAAAGGGTCTTTCCTGGCAAAATTGTATAGGCATAGATAAAAATGTCCATCAAATACCCGTGGGACTTGGAATAAAGTAAAAAAATTCCATCTCACACGGCATTAAGTCTCAGGAAACATGAATACACGCATGCAGGAAAAAAAAATATGGGTAGCGCCGTATATATGGCAGCTCGCTTTCCCCGGGGAGAAAGCAGCCCGAATTTCCATGAGGGTAACCTCACTGGACTGTAAATCTTATCCAATCCAATCCATCCAATCCAATCCATCCAATCCAATCCATCCAATCCAATCCATCCAATCCAATCCATCCAATCCAATCCAATCCAATCCATCCAATAATAAACCGATCGAACTCAATCTCCAAAATCTCAAAAAACGATTGGAATTTTGTTTTAGGAAATCCTTTCATGCAATGACGTCAGCGCTTTTTGGCGATTGGTCAATCCATTTTGGGGATGGACTACAACATAACACAAAACCGTAAGAACTGAATCATTCCAAGATAAACTATGATACCAGGATACGAGTTTGGATTCTAATTGTAAACATACCATGTCCAAACAGAGACTGTTCAGTATAGTACACTTGACAGTCTCTGGCCCAGTTCAGGCATTAGGTGCATCTGATGCTGATACTATATTCCAAACACAGCACGGCGCCAGTGCCGCTAGTCTCAGCGGGTGAGTGGGAGCTGGCGTTTGACCGATGACAGTGGCTCTGATGAGATTTGCACGTGCAATCTGTTTGTTGGGACTTTCCGCTCCATTTTATATTGATTGTTCTAGTCTGGGTTTCCGCTCCATTTTATATTGATTGTTCTAGTCTGGGTTTCCGCTCCATTTTATATTGATTGTTCTAGTCTGGGTTTTCGCTCCATTTTATATTGATTGTTCTAGTCTGGGTTTTCGCTCCATTTTATATTGATTGTTCTAGTCTGGGTTTTCGCTCCATTTTATATTGATTGTTCTAGTCTGGGTTTTCGCTCCATTTTATATTGATTGTTCTAGTCTGGGTTTTCGCTCCATTTTATATTGATTGTTCTAGTCTGGGTTTTCGCTCCATTTTATATTGATTGTTCTAGTCTGGGTTTTCGCTCCATTTTATATTGATTGTTCTAGTCTGGGTTTTCGCTCCATTTTATATTGATTGTTCTAGTCTGGGTTTTCGCTCCATTTTATATTGATTGTTCTAGTCTGGGTTTCCGCTCCATTTTATATTGATTGTTCTAGTCTGGGTTTTCGCGCAAACGGTGTTGCGTTCGGTTTGTCGGCGTGGGTGTTCTTTGCCCTGTTTGTTTTGGTGGCAGAGACGAAATGTCTGTTTACGCTTTTCTCGTCACAACTTGCCCGTGTTTTGTGGGATAAATACGATCCGGTGAAAGATGAGTTTTGCAGACAGTCAGAAAATGCTTTGTGGTGGTTTCTTCTCTTTGTGTAGTTCTGACAATTCACATAAAAAATCGTATTAGAAAGAGAAGATGTTCGACAGAAAATGTGTTATTCGCAATGCGCAAGGAAGGTCGATTACACGTTTGAACAGTTGTGAGAGATTCGTTTGATTAGAGTAGCAGCATTTTCAGTCACACACACACACACACACACGTATACATACACACACACACACACACACACACTCGCACTCGCACTCGCACGCACGCATACATATACACACAAACACAGACATACACACACACACGCACACACACGCACACGCACACACACACGCACACGCACGCACACACCCCACCAAGCCCACCAAGCCCTTGCACCTTCATGGTATTAATCGATGACAATGTTTTTTAAAATAACTTGATACTCATCCCTGTCGGTCAGACGCTACTTAGGTCACTTCTACCCAACTTGACACAAGCAGTAGCCAACGCATACACACACACAAACACGACAACGCAGTAAGCAGCAGTATACTTAACAGTAGCCATGGAACACCATGTTTCTTTCCAAACCCATATTGGCGCCGATGCGACTTTGGCTTCTAAGCAGACGGTGGAAGTCGTGACCGCTGCTCGTTATTTTAGTCCCAGTCGTGTTATGTATGTCTCCTCAACATCCTCCCCCCCCCCCCCCCCCCCCCCCCCCGCCCCTCCATTGCAGTCACTGTTCAGACTCATTACTTCCGAAGCAAGTTTGCTAAAAGTACGGGGCGGATTATAGGTCGCTTCGGATGATTTATTCTCATCTGGACGAGGATAATGTCTCTGCTTCGTAGAAACTTTCCTTCTTCGTCTTTGTTTGAGTGTTCGAATATAGTTGTTGATTGCATGTGCTTTGTGATCATCCACAGCTGTAGCGTGACCAAGCCCCGATACGTTCGTTGTGAACTTGGGATCATTATCATGCGCATGCGTGCACACGACGGTGTTAGGACACCGAGGAAAGTCTGCACAAAGTTGATTCTGAAAACAAATCCCTCGCCGAACGTGGGGGTTGAACCCACGCCGATACCGACTACTGGGCCGAGGTGCACGAAGCGAAATTGGGTGCCACCTAAACGGGAGAGAAAAAAACCGCGGGGTCTGATTCGTTGAAATCACAACAAATCTCCGACCCTGTTGTTAACTTTCTCTTGCACCCTGGTTTCAATCCAGCAGCCGCTACTGCCGACTGAGCTATCTACGTCTTCCAAACAAGTTCATTGGCAGTCTTGTAACAGGACAAAAACTCATTGGAAAGGGGGCTTACCCGCTATCGTCGGGTTCTTACACTTCAATTTCCAAGCGTCTGATTAGTGGATTCAAAGTCTTAGAGTTGCGGCGCGCTCCTCTGGAATAAAAGACTGCCTCCAGACCGTGCCCCCATCACGACGAGATTTGGAAAACATGGCCTCTCTACGCTCCGTGACGTCGGGAAATGGCGAGGCATTATGAGGTCACGTGTGCGTGTACGCCATTTTGAACGATGGCATAATGGGGTCGATTTCTAGGCCGTGTATTAAGAAAAGGAAATTACTTTGTGTTTTAACAGTTGTCGCGTCGTCTTTATGGGTCTTGTTATAAAATGTCATGTACTATGTTACATCTAACATATCCCCTGATTGCTTTCCTGTAACTATGTTCAGCTACTCCTCTTAGTTATGATACTATGATACAAATCTTAATAACTTAAATGTGTGTGTGTGTGTTTGTTTGTTTGTTTGTTTGTGTGTGTGTGTGTGTGTGTGTGTGTAGGTGGTTTTACCGACAAATGGGGACGATTGTCACTGGAGAGCAGTCAAATGGGGACGCTTCCGACAAATGGGGACGTCCCCATTTGTCGGCCCGTGCGACCCCATTTGACTGGATTTGAGCAGATTGAGCGACCCCATTTGACTGCTTCCTAGCATCCCTGTGGACAAACGGACTGGATTTTCACACAGATTCATACACAGATTTTAGCTCTGCACTTTGTGGTCTGCTCAACTAAACCATGTGATTTTTATCATGTGACTTCAAATGACTTTACAGTAACTGCTTTCATCAGAATTCAGTTTCTATTCAAATGCAGTCAAACTTAAACATTTATTTGAATTAAAAAAAACACGAAAGTTATTGCATTTAATATATTTTATTAAGAGTATTTTGAAAGAGTTCTGATTATTTGATCACGGTTTTTTGTTTGTTTGTATTTTGACCTCCATAATGTAACATCTTACAAGTAAGTGTAGTTGGACCTGTCTTTAACGACAGTTTGAAACGAGTTGTTATCGCAATTAAAGAAAGCCGCCGTTGGCTACTCGGGTGGTGTCTTATCGCTTTCAAGAGTATGTCAAGAGCTGTGTATGGGGTGCGCTCAAGCGCAGAAGACAACGTGATTGCATTCGGCTAACTCAGAGCCGTCCCGCCCGCCTGGTACGTTTAGCAGTCGGTATAACGAGATGGTAGTGTATGAATTTTATTTATTGGTGATGTAGAGATAGTACAATGTCATTAAAAAAAAAATTCAAAACAAACATGAGTTTAAAGGTTGTGAAAGACAGGTTGTGAACGTTAGTTTGACCGAAACTGGCAGCCGCAAACACATAATAACAAACAATCAATATTATGATAGATTCTGGATAAATAATGAATTAGAATGTGCATCTTGTAGGTGATTGTGCTTTTAATAATTTTCAGATTTGTTTTCCCTGTTAATGCTGATGCCACAGTACTAGTTGTTGGTGATTTTTATAGGGAGAAAATGGTTTTGTTTTAAAATGTTCATTATGTACATTGCTTTGTAATTTTGTTAACACATTAATTTTGTGAAACGCCCAGAACCATGTCAGGATTTGCAATACATAAAAAAACCTTTATTATTGTTTTATTTTTTTTATGATTACTATTACCATTATCAGTATATAAGAGGGACCACGCTTATACCGAAACTGCAATTTAAACAAAATTAATGTTGAAGAAATCAAAAATACATCGAACACATTTCACGCTTTGATTTAACTTCTGTTTCCAGTTCGTCACAGACACAGCCGAAGTGCGAAGGCCTGTCTTGAAGCAGAAACGCTTTTGGTGTTCTAGTCGCTTCACACTTTAAGTCAAGTGTCATTCAGTCCGTCTCTCACAATATCACACCTATCCGCGAAAATAGGCAATAGGCCACGATGGGCCATGTCAGGGAACAGAAGTAGCTCGCTGACTGTCTGATTTTTGTCCCGAGATTTTATTACCTCTCTGGGCCATAAGATGTGGACTACCTTGGGATGGGACAATAAAGTAATGAGAGAGAAAAATCTAATATATTCCTTGACTTTGGGGTAGCGCGACTCTGTTGCAGCTAACTTTCATGTGGGAGAAATAGGCCCTGTCGGAGAACAGAAGTAGCTCGCTGAGTGTCTGATTTTTTTCCGAGCTTTTATTACCTCTCTGGGCCATACGATGTCTGTGGACTACCTTGTGGTTTGTTTGTTGTTTGTTACGTGTAAGGATTACCCACATGACAAGCAAACAATACATAATTCGTTTGATCTTATCGAGGTTATCGTTCCGAATAAGTTGTTGTATATACTGTAAACAGGAGTGTTCCACTTTTAAACACATTTTTAAAACACCTGTTGTGAACACTGAATGAATTACTCTTTTACAAAAATAACACATGAATAACACACACTAAATAATGTTTACCATTTGTGCTACTTTTACCAGTTGAATTAAACAAACTTCACCAACAAATTATTGCGACAAATTACGCACCCGATTTAAGGCATTAATTCCCATGTCATTTTGTTCAATTTGTCTATGCTACTACCCGTAGTACATGTAGTATGTAGTCAAAATAGTCGGAAAGTTTCAAAGCAAACTAACAAGTCCTTGCTGACATACAGCGCTTTTTCGCATAATGCCCCTCGTAATTAACGCAAAACTCCCGTTTTTGACCGCACATACGATCGACACCTGCATCAGAAGGAATAGCATAGAACACAAAATATGCGAGCGTGTGAATCCGTTATTTGTAAAAATGTAAAACAATCGTCCCGCGATTTACAAATCACGTAAATGCGCCGGATATTTTCTTGTCATCTCCAAAGTCAAGGGATCTATTAAATGTTTTCAATAAGGAATCAGAAAGGCCATATACATTCCACTCCGCGCATATCTATTAAAATCCTTCGGCAACAAATTATTGCGACAAATTACGCACCCAAATTAAGGCATTAATTCCTATGTCATTTCGTTCAATTTGTCTATGTACTACCCGTAGTAGCTTACATGTAGTATGTAGGCAAAATATTCGGAAAGTTTCAAAGCAAACTAACAAGTCCTTGCTGACATACAGCGCTTTTTGGCATAATGCCCTTAGTAATTGACGCAAAAACTCCTGTTTTTGATCGTAAATGCGATCGACACCTGCATCAGAAGGAATCCCGTCGCGATATAACCTTCGTGGTTGAAAACGACGTTAAACACCAAATAAAGAAAGAATCAGAAGGAATAGCATAGAAGACGTAATATGCGAGCGTGTTAACCCGTGATTCGTAAAAATGTAAAACAATCGCCCCGCGATTTACAAATCACGTAAATACGCCCGATATTTTCTTGTCATCTCCAAATTAAGTCAAGGGATCTATTAAATGTTTTGGTTCTTATTTCATTACTTTTTTGTCCCATCGCTGGGATATTCGGGTCAATTCCCCCCAATGGAAAGCTAGCAGGAACAAAGTCGCGCTTCCCCAAAATCAGGGGATCTATCAGATGTTTTTTCTTCTTTACTTTATTGTCTATTCGCTGGGAAATTCGGGGCGTTTCCTCCCTGTGGAAAGCTAGCAGCAACAGAGACACGCTACCTCAAAGTCAAGGGATATATTAGATTTTTTTCTCTCATTACTTTATTGTCCCATCGCTGGGAAATTCGGGCGCTTCCTCGCAGAGAAAAGCTAGGAGCAACAAAGTCGCGATACCCCGAAGTCAAGGGATCTATAAGATTTTTTTTGTCATTAATGTATTTTCCCGTCGCTGGGAAATTCGGGTCGCATTCTCCCAGAAGAAAGCTAGTAGCAACAGAGTTGCGCTACCCCAAAGTCAAGGGATCAATTAGATTTATTTAATTCTTTTCATTATTTTATTGTCCCATCGCTCGAAAATTCGGATTTGTTTTCTTTATGCTAAAAATCGTAATATTTTATCTATTGAGTCCAAACCACCCCCACCACTCAGCGTGGACGGCTTCACTGTGTCACAATGTGGATGCAAAGAAAGACAAAAAGATCTACTGAAAGTGCACACGCCGACGACGAGCAATATCTAGTAAAACTGCAGACGAGTCACCTGCAGACTCAGCCGTGTGTGTATGTGTGTGTGTGTGTGTGTAATCCAGCAGCGTGCTTACAACAACAACAACAACAAACACAAAAAACACCTCATAAAAAATGTTTAAAAAAAACCCACAATAAATACCGGTTAAGCGATATGAAACAAATCAGTCAATCTGTCGCTCGAAACAAAAATATCAACACTAAAAACCAGCCATATATGACGTCATGTGAGTAGTTTTGACAGCATCGCTGATCACCTACCTTAATTCTGTTTTCACATATTAATGTTTAAAACAAACATAAACTTTGAAAATAATTCTCTGAGAATGTTAGGACAGTTCCACTCATCTTGAACTCAGGTCAAAAGGAGTTCAGGTCATTCTCTCCCTGACATGATGCCTTGAGATTCCTTGTCTGGCAAGGAAACCGATTTTTGTGTGTGTGTGTGCATATTTAGAGCTTTTTGTAATGTATTATTGATATAAGCAGATTCGCGATCGTCGATAATGATTTTTCATGGTGTTTTGTAATTTTTAAATAACGAAGGAATTGAAATGTAAGACAGTTTCAAGCGAGCTATTTTTCGCGGCTGTATTTACTGTGCAAACAATTCTAAATATGGCAAAAGTGTCACGTGATAATCAACCGTTTGGTTTCGGCGCTCACTGGAGCAGACGATTTTTTCTGTAACCAGTTGACAGAGATGAAACCATATATTACGGTCTCCTTCCGGCAGCAGTCCCAAAATTTCGACTTGTTTTGACCTTAGAACGATCTCTTTATCATAACTGTGAAGAACAGAACGGAGATCACTGTCGAAATCGGCCAATCTGCAATCATTTTCGTCTCGCGAACACTGATCTCAAATTTAGATCAGCGCTCGCGAAAAACATATGGGAGATAGCTCTGTATTCTTTTTTTTATATAGATTCGCATAGGACTGTAGCGTCCGGTCAGAGAGACAACTGGCAATAGCCGTGGAGCGATGCTTATCAGAATGAGTTCCACTGAGTCCACCATAATCAAATAATAGTGCCGAAAAATTAAAGCTTCTTTTTTAATACAATAACAGGATAGATTGTTCCCAAACAAACTACAGAAAATTGGCCATTTTGACCTCCATAATGTAACATCTTAAAAGTAAGTGTAGTTGGACCTGTCTTTAACGACAGTTTGAAACTGTCTACCCGAGTTGTTATCGCAATTAAAGAAAGCCGCCGTTGGCTACTCGGGTGGTGTCTTATCGCTTTCAAGAGTATGTCAAGAGTATGTCAAGAGGTGTGTATGGGGTGCACTCAAGCGCAGAAGACAACGTGATTGCATTCGGCTAACTCAGAGCCGTCCCGTCCACCTGATACGTTTAGCAGTCGGTATAGCGAGATGGTAGTGTATGAATTTTATGTATTGGTGATGTAGAGATAGTACAATGTAATTAAAAAAATAAATTTAAAACAAACATGATTTTAAAGGTTGTGAAAGACAGGTTGTGAACGTTAGTTTGGGCCGAAACTGGCAGCCGCAGTCCGTTTAGACATGTGATCGCAGTTGACAAGTAAGCAATATCATAAAACATGTCGCGTAGACGAAATTAATATATTCAGTCAACCCTTCGAACTCACATTATGAAAGACAATACGAAAACAAAACTCAATACCTGTGTCGATTTCATACCTGACGGCGACCGCTGTCGCGTTCACGCCACAGAAAGCCAGTATAGCGCAGTAGTGTAAAGCGCTTCTTATGAAATTGTGCTTTTTCTATTATATATTTTTTTTCGAGCTTGTTTTAATCCAAACAGGACATTAAACGTTGTATGTATTTTTGACCAAAATAGGACATTTTACACAGATCGAAACAGTCAGTGATCCTCCGAGACCGAGCTAGCGGTCTAGGTGAACGACTGTCGAGATATGTGTAAATTGTCATAATTTGGTAAAAAATACAAATAAAATTTATGTATCTGGGTAGAATTTCTTGTAGTTTTTATGATTGAACGCACACAAACATGCACTATTTTGTAGTCTCGGCTGGCCGCCTAAACAGACGTTTTGTCGGCCTCTGACGTCACATAGCTCAAAGAAGGGAAATCCAGTGTTCAATCGATACACATAGATTTGTTTATGGAATCAGAAAATGATCAAGAATAAGATTACATCCTTTTGGATCGATTCATCAAATTTTATTTTTAAATACAATTTTCTGACTTTTAATGGCCAAACTCAAAAAATAATTTGCAAGCTTTAATCCTGAAATGCAATCCTGTTGTCCGGATTTTGACGAAAGTTACTTTTACAGAATTTTAATCAAATGAATCCAAAAATGAGGGTGTGACAGTGCCACCAAAACTTGTACAAAATGCCAGATATTACGTCATCAAAGAAACGTATCCTCCAGTAGTCCAGTAGTTTTCTCTGAATGGCTCTACACATACATACACACAGACCCACATACCCACAGACAGACACACGTACTACGTAGGCCCTACACCACAACCCTAGTCACGATTCCCCATCTAAGTTAAAACATTTAGTCAAAACTTTACAATATGTTTAAAAATATATATATATATTTCGTATGGTCGTTATAGACAAAGTGGTGGACAAGCTTTCATTGGACAAGTTTGATTGCACGATCGGACCAAAGATTCAAACACATATGACACCGATTGGCTTCAAGGGAGCCCGGGTCGCTCAGGTTGTGGACTTGTGATCCTAGGGTCGCGGGTTCGAATCTCGGCCGGGGCCCAGATATGTCATAATGATATACTACAACAACAAAAGTTCATGGAAAGATAGAAACGCTTACTTGCGTTGCAACTTTCAAAACATTTAAGAGTAATTCGCAGTCGGCTGCAGGTCGAACATCATGGAAAATTACATATGAAAATCCGGACGAGGAAGTAAACTTTACCAAAACATTATTGCGAGAAATGTCGCGACAAAACTGCCGGTTGTTGTTATTTTTCTACCTCAAATGCACTCGACATCTGCATGAGTAGGAATAGCATAGAACACAAAATACGCATGCTAACTTAACAAGACAACATGTTCTAGGTAGATAATGTTTGACTTTCTTCTCTCATGTAAAAGTTGTATATCATCTATATTGTTGTATCATAACAGAATTCAGACGTTCAAACGATTTCTGAAACAGACGTGTGCTGCCTGCTACATATATCATTAAACGAATCAAGCCAGTGATGTTGAGAAGAAAAAATATCGACAACCACCTATACCACAACGACAACAAGCGATAATTTTGCGCACAAAACAAAAAAATGTTTTCGGGAAATAGAAGTCAAGTAAGCTGATCAACTGAAAGAAGAATGAATCTGAATGCACATATTTTTCCTTCTTTACCCCTGTCTCCACCCCCTGACCTTGGTTCGGCGCGTCGTTAACAGATACTATGATTTGACGCGATCATTACCTCACAGACGACACGACTCGCCGCGTCTACCTCTCCCTGTGTGCTTCTGTAGCGGCATGTATAGGATGAAAAATATTAATTAATTTATTTTTGTTGTTGAGCAACGGTTTTTACGAACACATAGTGTTAAATAAAACCTTGAAAGAAAAATGATTGTTGTGTATGCATGAACCGCGCACAAGTTCTATCACGCCTCTTCTGAGCGGCTCCCGTTCCACCAAGGGCAAACATTTTTTCTGCCAACGATTTATTGCATGAAGAAATCAAGTTGACACCTTCTTCGAGCTTCGTGGTCCGCCAGTAAAGTAGCGCACATACTAAATACATTCATCCATTGACCCAAATGGTCATGTGATAAACCCAACGCTCCGCCCACTCCACTCAAAACACTTGACCGCCGCGTCAATGAGATCTTCGCTGGTGTTCATTGGATGGTCTGTTTTGTTACAGGCCGAACGCTGCTCGTCTTACAGAAGGCTCATAAGACTGATAAACAGTTTGCCGCGTAAAAGCCATACCACGTTGAAATCAGCGGTTCTCTTCTAAAAGCGTGATTGACATTGTCAGTTAGTCAAGCAAACGAATGCACGCGTTCACGCATGCACACACATTAATATACGTTTGTTCTGCGAATTGTTTGCTTGTTTCTCTATGATTTGTTAATGCGTGCGCGTGTTTGTATGTGTGTTTATCACCAGTCGACATAATTACTGAAATACTCAATTCTTTGGACGCAACAGCACTCTGCACTTTCAAGCATGTACTACATGTACTGTTTTTGTACATGGGGTTAACACACGTTGTTTTGCATAGAAATCTTAATTCGTTAAGCGGGGAATACTTTAAAAAACAAAACCCACATGTTTTAACGATTCACGTAATGTTGCTTAGCTAACACAACAATTCGCCAAGAAAAATGTACTTAGCGTACCCATTCCTAAAACGAGTATAAAGGATCTTAGTTGGAAAAAAAAGAGAAGTTTTGTTTTTGTTTTTTAAGTAAGTCGCCCAAGCGCTCTATCAACTTGGCTAAAAACAAATCTTTGGAAAAAAAACACAACTAACTACACACACACACACACACACACACACACACACACACGAAAAAAGAAAAGAAAAGAGAAACACACACTGATGTGACATGATATAACTGAGTTTGTTGAAAACTGACGAAAAAGTACAAGACCGGAAAATCGCAAATGCTTACGCATAAACTTTTACAATTTTTTAGAAGCGCTCCGAACAGACACAATCACACACTCACATGCAACTTGGAAAAGCACTTCACTGGACAGTTCGGGTTGCAATTTTGGTTATTGTAATTATGTAACCACACACGTACCATCTGAACATCAGTGTCTAAGTGTTCAGTTATTCACACGGGTTTCATCTGCTTGGGTAATGGATTACGACTAAATAGCACTGAAAAAATTAATTTAAAGAATCGAGAATCAAACGCAGAAGAGATTATCGCCAGAAGGTGAAATCCTGTTTGTATGAAAAGAAATAATCGGCAACGGTAACGGAGCATTTTACAGTTAATTATTTCAGATGTTTCCAAATTACATCACAGCGAATGTCTCTTGGACTTCGAAAGGTGGATGTCGCCGGGGAAAAATCACTAAAACGGCTTATTTATTTCTTTATCTGTAAATGAAGTCCTTCCAATACGTATCAATGATTCGGATCACCATCTCAGGTTTGCCTAGGAAGGCGTAATCAATATTTTCAATTTTACGCCGGCAATAAATGTTTACTTTGCGCGTAAAACATATATTAAGAGCGTACAATTACAATTCATCAACAGTAATTAAAACAAACAAAAAATCAACAAACTAACTTACAAACAAGCAAAGGGACACGAGAAGAAAAACAAGTCACGTAAGGCGAAAATACAACATTTAGTCAAGTAGCTGTCGAACTCACAGAATGAAACTGAACGCAATGCAACGCAGCAAGACCGTATACTCGTAGCATCGCCAGCCACCGCTCACGGCAAAGGCAGTGAAATTGACAAGAAGAGCGGGGTAGTAGTTGCGCTGAGAAGGATAGCACGCTTTTCTGTACCTCTCTTCGTTTTAACTTTCTGAGCGTGTTTTTAATCCAAACATATCATATCTATATGTTTTTGGAATCAGGAACCGACAAGGAATAAGATGAAAGTGTTTTTAAATTGATTTCGACAATTTAATTTTGATAATAATATTTATATATTTAATCTTCAGAGCTTGTATTTAATCCAAATATAACATATTTATATGTTTTTGGAATCAGAACATGATGGAAAATAAGATGAACGTAAATTTGGATCGTTTTATAAAAAAAATATTTTTTTTACAATTTTCAGATTTTTAATGACCAAAGTCATTAATTAATGTTTAAGCCACCAAGCTGAAATGCAATACCAAAGTCCGAGCTTCGTCGAAGATTACTTGACCAAAATTTCAACCAATTTGGTTGAAAACTGAGGGCGTGACAGTGACGCCTCAAATTTCACGAAAAGCCGGATATGACGTCATCAAAGACATTTATCAAAAAATGAACAAAACGTCCGGGGATATCATACTCAGGAACTCTCATGTCAAATTTCATAAAGATCGGTCCAGTAGTTTGGTCTGAATCGCTCTACACACACACACGCACATACAGACACACACACACACACACATACACCACGACCCTCGTCTCGATTCCCCCCTCTACGTTAAAACATTTAGTCAAAACTTGACTAAATGTAAAAAACAGAGACAGAAATGGGGGAGGGGAGCATATGGGGAGGTGGAGAGAGGCATTACAAAAACTTTCCTGTTGACGAAAGCAAAATGACGCGAAATGAACCCAATGATGTTTTTTTTCAAAAGTAATGTAGTAAGCTTACAAAAGTGTTCTTTTTTGGTTTGTTTTTAATGTGTTTTCCTTTTAACAGCCAACTGTCGCCCAATTAGGGACTGCTCTACATTATGCAAATGAATATGAATAACTAAAAAGAGAGAGAAACAAAGAGAGAAACAGACTGGTAGAGAGAAGATGGAGAGAGGGAGGGAGGGATTCAAAGAACTGTTGCCGAAAGCAAGGCATCTCGAGATAATGGCCTATAACCTGTTCAGGTAAGTATGTTAAAAGCAATTAACCGCTGAACTCATCCTCTCTAAAGAGGACACTTCACACCAGTCGCTGAAGTTTTCAAGGGGTCATAGAGTACACACATTGGACAATGGAGAGGCCGTAAAAGGGTCGCGTTGCCATTGGTCAACCTGACCACGTGATCAGCCTCGGCACAAAGCTACGTCCACGGTCATGGAAACCCTTTCTAGTTCAGTCCTGGCTCGGGACATTTTTTTTGTTTTTGTTTTTTGCCGAACGATGTAGGCGTCTCCTAGGAATTGTTTTGGTTGGCGTGCGGAGCGGAGAGTTACAAATTACTTTAAAAGAAAACACTTTAGTTACTTCTCAGATAGAGCGAGTCTCAGAGTGTTGGTTTAAACAAAACTTTATTCAATTTTAATCATGACAAGAACAATGCATGGATGATTACATACTCAAGCATGTAATGCTTATTTTAAGCAATCATAGTAATTACAAAACAAAGGTTAGCATGATGGCGGAATAAGTACATTAGCTCCTTTCAGGAAACGAAAAACAAAACAAAAGACAAAACAGATACACAAACAAGCAGAAAATGGGAAGGGGTTGGTGATACAGGAGGTGGGGAAAGGGCAGCTAGCTAGTAGCTAGCTTAAGGGAAAAAGAAGAAGAAGAAGAAGACTTGGAGCGCCAATATTTGAGGGGATTTTTTCAGTTGTAATAAGTGCACATAAGACACTCGCACAAAGTTAATGCGTATTGTGATCAGAGGAAAAGTCACTACATTGCGCATAAATCGAGACATAATTGATAAGTCGGAAAACAACAAAAGAACATGAGAGAGGTTATAGGGAAAAATTTGTCAGGCAGCATGTCGCATGACAGTGTCTAATAAATGTAATGAGTGAAGTATAGAGGCTCATTTACGGAACCTGCCCGTCTGTCTAATATAGTCCTGTACAGTTACGAATATGGTCTGGTTGACATTTCGTGAATATTGCGGGATGCCTTTCAATAATATTTCGATATACTTATAATCATTTGTCAAATTATCAATGGACAATAATCTTATATCTCTATACAAGGGACAATGCAATAAGTAATGTTCAGCAGTCTCGCTGGGATAACCACACTCGCATTGAGAGTGTTATGTATGGTCCGACTGAGGTGCCAGTAGCGGACGTTTTAAATGAAAACAAATTGAAACAACTTTTACAGCCCGGACTTCGGTATTGCATTTCAGCTTTGTGGCTTAAAAATTAAT
>NC_090245.1:95696042-95726042 GCF_037325665.1 Littorina saxatilis
AAGGGCCCGTATGCTTATGGGGGAAGCCCGCGACAACTCCCGAAGTTTTGAGTGACATCGGAAGTACTTGCCTCACTTTCGTATGCATGGGCCGGAAAAAGGGTTTACCTCGAAGCAAAGCGAGGAAGTAACTCAGGGTATTTTGCGACTACTTCTAAAGTTTTGAGTGACATCGGAAGTACATCCTCACTTTCGCATGCATGGGACGAAAAAAGAGTTTACTTTGGAAGCTAACGAGGAAGTAAATGAGGGCAAATGTTCTACAGCCAGACCCAGTAGTAAACACGCTACTTCCACAGTTTCTCAGTGCAAAAAGGCAGGGCTTTTCTTCAGTTTTTCATGTCAAACCGAGCTGACGCTCCAAAAGAGAGAAAATAGAGGGAAAAGTCGTATCTTCTGCATGCATTTCGTGCAAATTTCCCTGAATACAAACCTGAGTTGCCAGCTTTGACTTTTGTTTGTTGATCTGGGTCATTGGCCACCACTCTTTCATTCCCGCTTATACGAGGGGGTTACTGTGTTTCTATGAAAATGGGCGTCATTGTGTGCATGTGTGAGTGTGTGTGTGTGAGTGTGTGTGTGTGTGTGTTTGTGTGCGTGCGTGCGTGTGTTTGTGTGCGTGTGTGTGTGTGTGTGTGTTCGAGTGTTTAAGTGTAAGTTTCTGCTATTTTTTTTGTCATTGCTTTATCTGTGTGTGTGTGTTGGTGTGTGTGTGTGTGTGTGTGTATGTATTTGTGCGAGTGCCTGTCTGCCTGTGTGTGCGTGCGTGCGGGTATAATTGTGTGTCTGTTCCTTCGTACGTTTGTTTGCGTGTTCGCGCGTGCCGTGTGTGTGTGTGTGTTTGTGTGTGTGTGTTTGTGTGTGTGTTTGTGTGTGTGTTTGTGTGTGTGTTTGTGTGTGTGTTTTCGATGTTATGTGTGTGTTCGACGGTGTGTGTGTGTGTGTTCGACGGTGTGTGTGTGTTCGACGGTGTGTGTGTGTGTGTGTGTGTCTGTGGGTGTGTGTGTGTGTGTGTGTGTGTGTGTGTGTGTGT
This sequence comes from Littorina saxatilis, assembly GCF_037325665.1. NCBI lineage: Eukaryota > Metazoa > Mollusca > Gastropoda > Littorinimorpha > Littorinidae > Littorina > Littorina saxatilis. Next base: position 95,697,076 of record NC_090245.1, read on the forward strand.
TCGACGTTATGTGTGTGTTCGACGGTGTGTGTGTGTTCGACGGTGTGTGTGTGTGTATGTGTGTGTGTGTGTGTGTGTACCCACTCCCCACACTATGATGAGCTGACTATATTTGCGCCTTGATATTTTATTCATGTTCTTACGTTTTATGCTGTTTATTGTGATTCACCACACCCGAGTTTATCGTAATTGAGATAATAAAGTGTTCTATGTCTATGTATTATGTCTAATACACATGCACACACGCACGTAGGCTACAAAAATCCAATCTTGACTTTGAACTTTATATAAACGTACATCCTCTTCACAATTAACGAGGACAAACGTAATTTACAAACACCTAAGTTAGGTACAACAATTTTTCTGTTTTAAAAATTCGGACACACATTTTCTCAAATAATGTGAAATTCGCTGAACTTATCTTCTTTTCACTACACCTTATATCTTGATTCCCCAAAAATGGAGTTCTGCCTTTTTAAATTTACCAGTAACACAAACATTCGCTCTGACCAAACTAGTTTTGTCCAGCAGTTTTACCGATACACAATCATTAAAAAAACACTACAAAAAGAGTTTTAAGTTAACCGACTTCGCTACCACATAAACAACCTTTTTTTTTATTGTCCCCAACATTCTGGTCAACGAAATCATTATTATAGACAGTCATTCTATTTAAGGACAATCATCACAGCTTTCGTTCAACCAGTTAAAAACAACAATTATAGTAAAAGCTACAGCTCGATCAACGTTTGCCCATTTACGAACTCGCGATGAGATTTGTTTCTTCTGGTCACCAAGCCTACCGTTTACAAACGCATGCGCACTAATTGGGATTCCCCCAATTTTCTCGACCTTGACCTCAGAACTCTCGAAGCCACTACTTCGGCGTTCAATTTAGCTCGTGCATACCGAGTAGCTGGCAACTTTGCTTTCGAAGTTCCCACTTCCAATGTCAAGGGCCTCTCGCTTGACATAATTATACGACGATATCGCATCTCAAGGGTCCTTACCCATCCAAAAGAAACCTCCAGCGCATACTACAATTGCTGGACATTCCGTTTTTAAAGGCAGCTCATTGGGAAATGATCTCAGACACAATATCGAAGACGTGAAATGCGTCAATCGAGCAACTGTCGTAACTTGGCTACAATGAGACGGTCTCCTACCTTGCACCATAGACACGGACTGTGACATTCTTGTTTAATTTAGGTGAAATGCTTAAAACAGAGTGACTCAAAAGCGACAGTTCGATCAGTTACTGACCGAAAAAAACGTGCTCGAGTCATTCGGCGAAGGTGGCGAGCTTTCAAACCAGCACGACTGAATAACTCAGAATGCCTTTTTTCATCATGCCTCTATTCTACACGAGTAACATAGTGCAGTGGTAACGGTTCCGGACTCTCGTTCATTCGCTCCGGGTTCAAGTTCCGCCGGGAGCTATATATTTTTTTTTATTAATCTTTTCCTTTTTAAGCCTCCGCAATTGCATTCCGGCTGCAAAAACCGGGTTTTGCCTCTGTGTTAATTTTATTCATTTGCAAAAGAAACCTTCCTATGCTTTGAAAAAATCATATCATGTCCGTCTTGACTTTCAACTGTACGCGCGTGTGTATATGTGTGTCACTACGGTGAGTACTGTGTGTGTGTGTGTGTGTGTGTGGGTGTGTGTGTGTGTGTGGGTGTGTGTGTGTGTGTGTGTGTGACGTGTCACTTGTGTCATCATAGTTTCAGTGTGTGTATGAGTGTAGATTGAGAGAGAATGAGAGAAAGTGAGTGTGTGGTTATTTGTTTGTGACTGTGTGCGTGCGTGCATGGGTGCGTGTGTGTGTGTATATGTGTGCGCGCGCGTGTGTGTGTGTGTGCAGTGTGTGGTGTGTGTGTGTGTGTTTATGTGTGCCGTCAGTGTCACTTGTGTCATAGTGTCAGTATGTGCATGAGTGTACGTTTGTCTGTGTGTGCATGTGTCGTAAGAGAGAGAGAGAGAGAGAGAGAGAGAGAGAGAGAGAGAGAGAGAGAGAGAGAGAGAGAGAGAGAGAGACACAGAGAGAGACAGAGACAGAGAGAGAGAGAGAGAGAGAGAGAGAGCGACACTTCTTTGGCAATTTTGGACCAGACAGCGTCTTTATGTTTAACAGTTAGACTGTTCTGTAAACTTGGCCTTTTCTGTGTTTTTTTCTAATTAACTGTTCTGAAATTTGGACAGAATAACCGTTCTTTCGTAAAACACTTCTGTCAAGAGTACAGCAATTTCACCATCTGAAAAAGGTGCAGAACGCCCCTCCGTGTCTACTTTCTTTTTGAGCGGCACACGTGCCTTGCCATTTTCGTTGACTGCCATGTTGATAGAAACGTGCGCATGCGTATTAGTAGGGATTCCCCCAATTTCCCCGACCTTGACCTTAATACTCTCGCTGTCACTACTTTGGCGTTCAAGTCAGTTCATGCATTGTGAACAGTTGGAAAGTTGACTTCGGGAGTTCCCACTTCGAAAAGAGGCCTCTACTTCCAGTGTTTCTTACTTCTAGTTCATGCATACGGGCCAAGATTGTGTTTGTGTGTGTGGCCACAAAATCAGTGACAGAGCTCAGCACGTGAGTCACGAAGGCACGGTGTCCTGCAGGTTCTCACTGCGCTATCTCTCGTAACGCCCCCGGGGGAAGGACACCCGACACCTGGACTGGATTTACCTGCCTTCAGTCTGCCTTTTTGATAAGCACACTTCGCGATAACAAATGAAATAATGATATTAATCTAACTCTGAAGAAGGCAGAAAATAGAAAACAAAACCATCCCCCGAAAGATGGCCGTCCTTGAACTAAGTGTACTTCGATCGGGATAATGAACTCCGATTCAGTTCCAACAAAACTGCCGCCGCGTGTGTGTGTGTGTGTGTGTGTGTGTGTGTGTGTGTGTGTGTTTTTTTTTTTTTGCAGACAGAACACTACTAAAGACCGACACATAGGTAGCGCACGTGAAACACAGAGACACAGTGTGTTACCAGCACTCAGCGCTATCTCTCATGACGCCCCGGGGGGAGGGAGGAGAGGAGAGGGGCAGTAATGTAGCGAGGAAAAACTAATAAAATCGAAGGTTAGGAGTTGTCGGCCCATTTGCACACACGCGGCTACACCTTCCAAGCAACACTAAGGGGCTCCGCTCACATTTGTAACTTCAGCAGGACCGACGACGCACCGCACACTGTGGCACCGCAGCTTATCCCAGCCCCGCGCTACACGTTGCATGAAATGAAAACAGGCCAAGTACTCGTCATAATCCCTATCGCGGCATAAATAATAGGCCGTGCGTCGTCTGTGCCACTGAAACTGCGCAGGTATATATTCTGCCATTAACACTAACGTTGCTTCTTGTGGCTTTAACGAAATTTTTGTAGACGAAAACGAAGTAGAAGTAGACGAGCTAACAGCGTTGTGATGAGGTAAAAAAGGAAATAATAGTTTTCAGGTAAAAAAAACTTTGTTCGGCCTTTCATTCTCACCCGTTATTGCAAAGATTCAGAGAGGCAACATAAACAGCGATCGCCCCCTCCCCGCCTTCTCTATGGCACACCAACATTCCCGCACGCATGCACGCACGCACGCGCGCGCACACACACACACACACACACACACACACACACACACACACACACACACACACACACACACACACACACATAGTTAAGTCACAGAGAGAGAGAGAGAGAGAGAGAGAGAGAGAGAGAGACTCGAGAGAGAGACAGAGACAGAGACAGACACAGACAGACAGACACAGACAGACAGACACAGACAGACAGACTGACGTCATACAGAGAGAAAGTGAGGCAGACAAAAAGAAAAGGGGAGAAAGAGAGAGACAGACATACAGACAGAGACCAACCGACAGACAGACAGACAGAGAGACATGCGATACTAGCGGGATTCAGTAATTGGCAATAAAAGTGTCAGCAAGAGTTACAGATCACTGTCTGAGACACATCTGCCCTGTTGCTATCACTCTCAGTTACACAACGCAAGCTTTTACAGTGTCACCGTCACTGTCGATACATCGATATTTCCGTTACTTTTGCTTGTTCGTGTACATTTTGATGACACAACTCATTATTCCAAATAATAATAATAATAATAATAAGAACATTTATATAGCGCTAAATCAAAAACTTTCGTTAAAAAGGCTTGCTCTAAGCGCTTGACATCTAAACTAAAACGTCATTCACACTCTTTACAATGATGTACAAGAACTTCATGTCACACTCTTTCATTCAGTATAGCACCATTCACACAGTTGTTATTCTGTACAAGACAATAAGTTAGTCTAACATTTAGAATGTTCATAAGATGAAAACAAGAGAAAACCAGACTGATTAAAACAACTGCTTAGTGCTAACAAAGCATGAATCTTAATGATAACGTAATACATGTTTAACTGTTAAGACCATAAAAAAAATTTAAAAAAATGTGGAACCTAATGCGTTAAACCGTTTTCGGATGCGTATGATCCTGATTGTGACTGTTGACATGTAGGGAGGGGGGGGGAGAGACAGAGACAGATATAGATAGGGGGAGACAGCATTATTGAGCTTGTGAACTCGGAGAGAGAGAAGTCTGAAGTCTGAAGTCTGAATGTTTTAATGAGTAGGCCTTGGGCCCTTTTCATGGAGATGAGCACATCTCAAGCACCAGCATACAAATGCACATTGTAAACAAAAACAAGAACATCCTACTAGTATCGCCTTGTTTCGTTTACGGATTACGGATTACGAATGGAAAGCGCCTTCATGACAAATGTAGAAAAACGTAGCAATAGCGGCTTACTAGTGTTTGAAAACAGCATGGTTAATTTAAACAATGATGGGATTCTAGTGTATTTTCGTGGAATATAATATTCTCTTAACTCAGCATATTTAGGGCATACTAAAACAAAGTGGACTTCATCTTCAACACTGCCACAACAAAATGGACAAGATAAATCAGCGGAGGTTGCATTTAAATTAAAGCGAAATCGATGCACTTTCAGAGGAGAGAGAGAGAGAGAGAGAGAGAGAGAGAGAGAGAGAGAGAGAGAGAGAGAGAGAGAGAGAGAGAGAGAGAGAGAGAGAGAGAGAGAGAGAGAGAGAGAGAGAGAGAGAGAGAGAGAGAGAGAGAGAGAGAGACAGTGACAGAGAGAGAGAAAGCGAGAGAGACAGACAGAGACAAACAGAGAGACAGAGTCAAAGAGAGAGAAAGAGACAGACAGACAGACAGACAGACAGACAGAGACAAAAAGAGAGACAAAAACAGTCAGTAATCTCCGAGATTCAGTATATAGTCAAATGACTATGACGTTATGTTGCTCATAGCAGTCTAACGCCAGTCAGACGTGTGTCATCTCATGCAAGAGGCCAGAATGAGCATTCAAGTTATATTCGAGCGATTCATCATAGATCATTTTCACTACAGTTGGCCAGTCTTGACCGGCGGCATGGGAGAAATTCAACCGGTCTCTGGACAAACCAAAACGATTAGTGATTCCCAATGTTGATTCGTGAACTACTGTGTTAACCGATGGGCAGACATTCACCAAATATTGGTCAAATGCCGGCCGAGCAGCTATAAGCTGCTTTGACTGACCCCAAGAGGCAAAATCATGTCTACATTGGCACAGATATAAGATCTACAAGTCCCTATCCCCCTTCTGTCGACACCCCGTTTTTACCCGCCTACTTCCTTATATATAATGACTGGGACTGGGTGGCCGAGTGGTAACGCACTTGCGCTCGGAAGCGAGAGGTTGCGTGTTCAGGCCTGGGTCAGGCCGCAATTTTCTCCCCCCTTTCCTAACCTAGGTGGTGGGTTCAAGTGCTAGTCTTTCGGATGAGACGAAAAACCGAGGTCCCTTCGTGTACACTACATTGGGGTGTGCACGTTAAAGATCCCACGATTGACAAAAGGGTCTTTCCTGGCAAAATTGTATAGGCATAGATAAAAATGTCCATCAAATACCCGTGGGACTTGGAATAAAGTAAAAAAATTCCATCTCACACGGCATTAAGTCTCAGGAAACATGAATACACGCATGCAGGAAAAAAAAATATGGGTAGCGCCGTATATATGGCAGCTCGCTTTCCCCGGGGAGAAAGCAGCCCGAATTTCCATGAGGGTAACCTCACTGGACTGTAAATCTTATCCAATCCAATCCATCCAATCCATCCAATCCATCCAATCCATCCAATCCATCCAATCCATCCAATCCATCCAATCCATCCAATAATAAACCGATCGAACTCAATCTCCAAAATCTCAAAAAACGATTGGAATTCTGTTTTAGGAAATCCTTTCATGCAATGACGTCAGCGCTTTTTGGCGATTGGTCAATCCATTTTGGGGATGGACTACAACATAACACAAAACCGTAAGAACTGAATCATTCCAAGATAAACTATGATACCAGGATACGAGTTTGGATTCTAATTGTAAACATACCATGTCCAAACAGAGACTGGTCAGTATAGTACACTTGACAGTCTCTGGCCCAGTTCAGGCATTAGGTGCATCTGATGCTGATACTATATTCCAAACACAGCACGGCGCCAGTGCCGCTAGTCTCAGCGGGTGAGTGGGAGCTGGCGTTTGACCGATGACAGTGGCTCTGATGAGATTTGCACGTGCAATCTGTTTGTTGGGACTTTCCGCTACATTTTATATTGATTGTTCTAGTCTGGGTTTTCGCTCCATTTTATATTGATTGTTCTAGTCTGGGTTTTCGCTCCATTTTATATTGATTGTTCTAGTCTGGGTTTTCGCTCCATTTTATATTGATTGTTCTAGTCTGGGTTTTCGCTCCATTTTATATTGATTGTTCTAGTCTGGGTTTTCGCTCCATTTTATATTGATTGTTCTAGTCTGGGTTTTCGCTCCATTTTATATTGATTGTTCTAGTCTGGGTTTTCGCTCCATTTTATATTGATTGTTCTAGTCTGGGTTTTCGCTCCATTTTATATTGATTGTTCTAGTCTGGGTTTTCGCTCCATTTTATATTGATTGTTCTAGTCTGGGTTTTCGCTCCATTTTATATTGATTGTTCTAGTCTGGGTTTCCGCTCCATTTTATATTGATTGTTCTAGTCTGGGTTTTCGCTCCATTTTATATTGATTGTTCTAGTCTGGGTTTCCGCTCCATTTTATATTGATTGTTCTAGTCTGGGTTTTCGCTCCATTTTATATTGATTGTTCTAGTCTGGGTTTCCGCTCCATTTTATATTGATTGTTCTAGTCTGGGTTTTCGCTCCATTTGATATTGATTGTTCTAGTCTGGGTTTTCGCTCCATTTTATATTGATTGTTCTAGTCTGGGTTTCCGCTCCATTTTATATTGATTGTTCTAGTCTGGGTTTCCGCTCCATTTTATATTGATTGTTCTAGTCTGGGTTTCCGCTCCATTTTATATTGATTGTTCTAGTCTGGGTTTTCGCGCAAACGGTGTTGCGTTCGGTTTGTCGGCGTGGGTGTTCTTTGCCCTGTTTGTTTTGGTGGCAGAGACGAAATGTCTGTTTACGCTTTTCTCGTCACAACTTGCCCGTGTTTTGTGGGATAAATACGATCCGGCGAAAGATGAGTTTTGCAGACAGTCAGAAAATGCTTTTTGGTGGTTTCTTCTCTGTGTGTAGTTCTGACAATGCACATAAAACATCGTATTAGAAAGAGAAGATGTTCGACAGAAAATGTGGTATTCGCAATGCGCAAGGACGGTTGATTACACGTTTGAACAGTTGTGAGAGATTCGTTTGATTAGAGTAGCAGCATTTTCAGTCACACACACCCACCCACACACACACACACACACACACACACACACACACTCGCACTCGCACTCGCACGCACGCATACATTTACACACATACACAGACACAGACATACACACACACGCACACGCACACACACACACGCACACGCACGCACACACCCCACCAAGCCCACCAAGCCCTTGCACCTTCATGGTATTAATCGATGACAATGTTTTTTAAAATAACTTGATACTCATCCCTGTCGGTCAGACGCTACTTAGGTCACTTCTACCCAACTTGACACAAGCAGTAGCCAACGCATACACACACACACACAAACACGACAACGCAGTAAGCAGCAGTATACTTAACAGTAGCCATGTAACATCATGTTTCTTTCGAAACCCATATTGGCGCCGATGCGACTCTGGCTTCTAAGCAGACGGTGGAAGTCGTGACCGCTGCTCGTTATTTTAGTCCCAGTCGTGTTGTGTATGTCTCCTCAACATCCTCCCCCCCCCCCCCCCCCGCCCCTCCATTGCAGTCACTGTTCAGACTCATAACTTCCGAAGCAAGTTTGCTAAAAGCACGGAGCGGATTATAGGTCGCTTCGGATGATTTATTCTCATCTGGACGAGGATAATGTCTCTGCTTCGTAGAAACTTTCCTTCTTCGTCTTTGTTTGAGTGTTCGAATATAGTTGTTGATTGCATGTGCTTTGTGATCATCCACAGCTGTAGCGTGACCAAGCCCCGATACGTTCGTTGTGAACTTGGGATCATTATCATGCGCATGCGTGCACACGACGGTGTTAGGACACCGAGGAAAGTCTGCACAAAGTTGATTCTGAAAACAAATCCCTCGCCGAACGTGGGGGTTGAACCCACGCCGATACCGACTACTGGGCCGAGGTGCACGAAGCGAAATTGGGTGCCACCTAAACGGGAGAGAAAAAAACCGCGGGGTCTGATTCGTTGAAATCACAACAAATCTCCGACCCTGTTGTTAACTTTCTCTTGCACCCTGGTTTCAATCCAGCAGCCGCTACTGCCGACTGAGCTATCTACGTCTTCCAAACAAGTTCATTGGCAGTCTTGTAACAGGACAAAAACTCATTGGAAAGGGGGCTTACCCGCTATCGTCGGGTTCTTACACTTCAATTTCCAAGCGTCTGATTAGTGGATTCAAAGTCTTAGAGTTGCGGCGCGCTCCTCTGGAATAAAAGACTGCCTCCAGACCGTGCCCCCATCACGACGAGATTTGGAAAACATGGCCTCTCTACGCTCCGTGACGTCGGGAAATGGCGAGGCATTATGAGGTCACGTGTGCGTGTGCACCATTTTGAACGATGGCATATGGGGTCGATTTCTAGGCCGTGTATTAAGAAAAGGAAATTACTTGGTGTTTTAAAAGTTGTCGCGTCGTCTTTATGGGTCTTGTTATAAAATGTCATGTACTATGTTACATCTAACATATCCCCTGATTGCTTTCCTGTAACTATGTTCAGCTACTCCTCTTAGTTATGATACTATGATACAAATCTTGATAACTTAAATGTGTGTGTGTGTGTGTGTGTGTGTGTGTGTGTGTGTGTGTGTGTGTGTGTGTGTGTGTGTGTGTGTCTGTCTGTCTGTCTGTCTGTCTGTGTCTGTCTGTGTCGGTCTGTCCGTCTGGCTGGATGGTCGTCTTGCAGTCTGTTAGATTGAATGTCTTTATGTCTGTCTGTCTCTATATGTGCAGCTTCAAAAGCAGGCTCGTTTGTTAAAAAAAATCTGAAATTCAGTGGGGAAAACTAGGTCTTCAGTCAGTGTTTCAGAAACCAATACCACTGACAGAGAAAGATGGCTACCGTCTGAAAAAAACAAATTGTAATGGTGGTGCCGCTATCGTTTTGATAGAAAGCATACTGAGCTGAAATTCCCAGGGCAGTCTCAACAAAGGGGGAAATGGCCGCTCGGCGTGATAGGGATGACATATGGGACCTATGGTAAATGTGCCCTGTACACACGGAGAAGGGCTTGTGCATGTGAGGTTAAAACATGCTTATTGTTTATCAGCGGTTGACTGCCGAGGTCGTCCTGTGGCCGTAAACATGTTGCACGTGTAAATATTGATATGGGTGGACGTTTAGGGGTACACAAACTGGGCCGATGTGAATGCGTGATATATTGTGTAAAAAATTCCATCTCACACGGCAGAAATTAATATGTAAAGCGCTTAGAGAACGTCAAGCGCTATATAAATCTCCCCATACAAAACAAGAGAGAGAGAGAGAGAACATGACAGCCTCTCTCTCTCTCTCTCTCTCTCTCTCTCTCTCTCTCTCTCTCTCTCTCTCTCTCTCTCTCTCTCTCTCTCTCTCTCTCTCTCTCTCTCTCTCTCTCTCTCTCTCTCTCTCTCACACACACATACACACACACACTCTGACTTTCACTCCTTCTCTCACAAACACACACTCACACACATACGCACACACACACACACACACACACACACACACACACACACACACACACACACACACACACACACACACACACACACACACACACACACACACACACAGAGTTATCCCGCAACAGACAGCAGCGTGCCTTGACTGAGGGGCCTAGCTCGGTACCAGAGGGCCATAGACCTGTATCGGCTTTGCGTCAGTATAGCAACGGAAGTCAGCACTTCGATAACACGGCTCTGCTTGGCTCACACACCCGATCAACATATGGATGACATGTGTTGCATAAGTGTGCCAGACAAACTGGGTCATACATGTCAGATATCAGGGGTTGTATTTTCTAAGACGGTTTATAGCTGAACACTTGAGCAACGAGCGGTATTCTGCATTTTACCCTGCGCAAAGTTCCGTTTCAACTGTGTTTTTTTAAAAAAAAAAATTTAAGATTATGAATAAAGGGCTTTTAAATATGGAACGAGACACTGCAAGTGAGTTCTAGAATAAGATATGTTTGTAAAATAAGTAATTACGGTAGATACAAGTAAGCGCACCAAATGTCATGCAGCGCACAGTTTTCAAAATCACTTTGTGGTTTACGAATAGAGATGGTATGAAGCAAATTCTACTGCAAGATGTAATGACAGTTTTCCTCTACTGCTAGTGTTCTTTAATTCGTTTCTCGGGTTTTTGTTGCTGTTGCTTGCGCTTCTTGTTTTCTAGATTGAAGTCCAGGGTTTAACGAACAACGCAGTTTACAGATAAAGGTTACATGCACCAGAGGCAGAGACATTAAAATAAGAAAAACTATATTCTAGTGTCAGCGTTAGGCCCCATTAGATGCACACGCACCCTCAGATAGTGTTTGTTTTATTTGTCTACTTTGTTTGTGCGATAAGGTTGATTGTTGAGGTTTTGTTTTAAAAGAAGCAGACACAGGTTAAAAGCAGAGATATTACAGCAACAGGTATAGGATTCCTGCGTGTGCTGTATGCCCCATTACATACTTGTTTTTGTTTTTACAAGAAGCACACACAAATCAAGAGCAGAGATAATACAGTAAGACATATATATAGGATTCCCGGGTGCGCATTATGCCTCATTACATGCACACCGTGTGACTTTTACTGTGCAGAGAGGGACGAACAATGGTGGATGCGAATGTGCAGCGATGATTGATTTGCGCATGTGTTTCTCAGTTATTCCTTCTTTTCCCTCTTGGTCTGTGTGTTCTTCTGCCTATCTGAGTCTGTGTGTCATGCATGTCTTTTTTTGTCAGTCCCTCTGTATTTGTACGTATCTATCTGTCTGTCTGTCTCTGTTTCTTTTTTTACTCTGTCACTCTATGTCTCTCTATCTGTTTGATTCTACCACTGTCTTTCTGTCTGACTCTTTCAGTATCTGTCTCTCTGTCTGTCTGTTAGGCATTCTGTCTTTCTCTTTCTCTGTCTTTCTCTGTCTTTCTCACCGTCTCTGTCTGTCTGTCTGTCTGTCTCTATCTCTCTTTCTCCGTCTCTCTTTCTCTCTCTCACTCTCTCTCTCACTCCCTTTATCTCTCTCTCTCTCCCTCTCTCTCTCTCCTCTCTCTCTCTTTCTCTCTCTCTCTCTCTCTCTCTCTCTCTCTCTCTCTCTCTCTCTCTCTCTCTCTCTCTCTCTCTCTCTCTCTCTCTCTCTCTCTCTCTCTCTCATGCGTGTGTGCACGTGTCTGTGCGTATTTTTCTGTTCGCGTGTGCGCCTGGGCCGGTTTCAAACGCGCACTAAAACACCACCAAATAACACCCAAACAACAACAACAAAAACACCAAAAACCACCCAAAAAACCCACCAAAACACCACCACCAAAACAACACCACCAAAACAACACCACCAAAACAACACCAAACCACCAACACCAAAACAACAAGAAAACACCATCACCACCAAAAACAACAACAAACAACACCAAAAAAAACACCAACACAAAAACACCAACAAAACAACACCACCAAACACCACCAAAACACCACCAAAACAACACCAACAAAACACCAACAAAACACCAACAAAACACCAACACAAAAACACCAATAAAACACCAACAAAACACCACCAAAACACCGACACAAAAACACCAACAAAACACCAACAAAACAACACCAACAAAACACCAACAAAACACCAACAAAACACCAACACAAAAACACCAATAAAACACCAACACAAAAACACCAATAAAACAACACCACCAAAACACCACCAAAACACCGACACAAAAACACCAACACCAAAACAGCAGCACAGTGTTTGACGTGCACCCGAGAGACGTAACTCTGTCAGCACAGCGAGGCCCGCGAAGCGCAGCACATTAATGACGGGCTTGGGAATGATGGCATGGGCGTGGAATGAGGGAAACACTTTCGCCCTCTGTTGCCGGAATACCCCCGTTGACAGCATGGTTGTTGATGTTGGACCTCCGTCTTTTACCTGATGTCAATTGCTATCGCACCTGTCGAAGAGCGTATCTTCGTTTTAAAGACAGCTATCGGGTCGTTAGTGCAACCCTTTTGCAACTCTAGCGTGAAAATGTGAGTTTCATATCGCGGCTTTAAATGGGTACTGCCCTGCTTCGTGGATTTTGTTTTTTTCCGTTTTCTGTAAAACTTCTCAGACTATGCCCCTTTAAGCAACGTACCCCCATTTTTAGAAAGTTGTGGTGCAGTCTTTTTGCGAAAAATGTGTTTCTTTTAGCAAAATCACTAATTGGATAATGCAGAATAAAGCAGAATAATCAAACTGAAATGTTCAAGCGTTCTTCCAAGCGTTTAGGAGGCGGTTGGATAATTACGCCTTTTTATTTTGTAAGTGGGTCAAAAAGGAGATTCTGTCTTAGTATCCTGATGGCCATAACACGTACCACATACGTACTTTGCTTTGATCAAAAACTATTACTCTACATTTGACAAGCAATACAAGGACAAGGGCAACAACCGCTGTGTGGGAGGAGGGGGGGGAGGGAAGTAATTGAAATGAAATCGTTATCAAAGGTTTGAAAAAATGAGAAACAAAGAGAATCGCTGATTGAAAAGTTCAAAGCCATGCCTTTTTTCAAAGCGGATTTACGGCGTCGTGTTTTGAGAGAGAAAGTGCAATGTCGCTGTGTCAGCGGGGAGTGAGTAAAACGGAGTGAATATTTCATCCTCTGTCAGCAAAAAGCAGAGAAGTAGTAGCAAGTTGCAACGCTGATCGACCACTAATGGGATTTCGTGTTTCAAGAGCAACCGACTCCCATGTAAGCCTATCTGTTGTTCCTTCTTTCGTTCTTTCCGTCTTTCTTTCACAGATTCCTTTCTTCTTCTTCGTCTCCTTTTCTTTCTTCCTCTCCTTTTCTTTTATCCTCTCCTCTTCTTTCTTCCTTTCGTTTCTTAATGGGTTTTACTGAGTAGAAGTCTTCCTTTTGTCTTCATTCTAATTTTATACAACTCGTTTTCATGTTGTTGCTTTTCTTTTTTTTACCGTGTGTCTTTTTGAAGAAACACCTTTGATGTTTGTTTTCTTTTGTATTTGTCATTAATTAATTCTCTTTCATTCCTTTTATTCCTTTTTCTAAATCGATTATTGTGTTTGCATTGTTCTTTATTTTTTCACTCCTTGTATTTGCTCCCATTGATTTTTTTCTTCTCCTTCTCCTTCTGTTTCTATCTTTCTTTCCTTCCCCCTCCTTTCCCGTTTAACGCATTACGACACGACACTTGCCCGATACGCATTACGACACGACACTTGCCCGATACGCATTACGACACGACACTTGCCCGATACGCTGGCAGACGAAAAATACGATGAGCTAAAAAAAACGAACTCAATTTATTTTGAATGAAACGATCAATTCCCTTCACTCTTTTTATTCTCCCTCTCGTGTGACGGTAATGCTGTCAGATGGGGCTATCTTCCAGGAAGAGGGGAGGGCCAACCCGGTAGACTTCATTCCCGAGCAATGTCTAAGATTGTTGACTTTGCCGGCTTCAAATCTGACTTTATTTTCACACCATGAAACTTTTAGTTTTTCTTCTGGCGAAAGAATAACACCGACACCGCGCTTTAGCACGCGAGACTGAAGCGATATCTTGGCAGTGCACAGATTTTTTAGGGCCTGGTTTTCTTTTTGTGTTGAAAATATCTCCGATCAGGAAACATCCCTCTAGTTTTTTCCCTCCTCCCTTTCTTGATAACTGATCAACAGCGAGCAGACTCTTTGCCAACAACTGTGCGAGACAGACACGGTGAGACTGATGAGCTTAGTTAATGTACAGGCATCAGCTGTCTCTGGGGGTAATATAAGAAAATATCCTCGCCTTCTGGAGCTGCTGTTTATTAGTATTTGTGTTATGCTTTTAGGCTGAAGATGACTTTGCATCCAGAGTTGGAATCACATTTCATTTCTGCATTTACGATGTGTTTAAATGACAAGTATTTGGGGGTAGTGGTACGGCCAATGAGCATGGCAAGGTTACGGGGTGTTGTTTTTCCTGTAATGCGATTTCCAACGCTGCTTAAAAGTTTTGTTTTGTCTTTCTTGTTCCTCAAACTTTTTTTTACAAAACTTATATCTTCATTTCCCCATGATTGTAATGATTATAACCTATCCGTAGGTTCGTTGTGCATTGTGCCTTGAACAATATTGAAGATTTTAAAAGGTATGTTCCAGTAAAGCTCGCTTAATTCCGTCAGTGTTTCATGACCATTTCTACTCTAGTATGGCTTGTTTGTCGCATCTTTGGCATATGACGACTTATTCTACGATAAAGGTAGAGTCCTCTCTGTGTAAACAGCACAACTCACAATCCCAGTTTCCATGGGATAACATCATCCCTCCACTTGGGCACGTACCGACGATCAACAGCCCGGGTGCTCTCTCTGCACAGTGGGATTGTATATTTAAATTAATTTCAATTTAACTTCCCGAAGTCCATTTACCGGAAATTCAGCGCCAAAGCTTCATGCATCTAGCTTTGTGAAGTAGAATTCGCGAAGTCGACTTAGCCTAATTAAGATAAAAATCAATGTATATATCTATATATATATACGACTAGTGTCTGTGTGTCTGTGTGTCTGTGTGTCTGTGTATCTGTCTGTGCGCGATGCACGGCCAAAGTTCTCGATGGATCTGCTTCAAATTTGGTGGGCATATTCAGGTAGACCCGGGACACGACACAACCTGGTCGATATTTCAACACGTGCTCTCAGCGCGCAGCGCGGAACCGATTTTGGTTCCACCTCAGCTATTTTGGTTCCACCTCAGCTACCCGGGCCCCCATACCGACACACCATAGCCGCTACACCACATCACAACGCCAAAGTTCTCGGTGGATCTTTTTCAAATTTGGACACCGTATTCAGCTACACCCCGGACACAATATCATCGATGAGATATTTCAACACGTGCTCTCAGCGCGCAGCGCTGAACTCATTTTCGTTTTTGTGTTCATTTCACCATTATAAGTAACTCTTCCTTATCTTCTCCAGTGTTTGGCGTTTATCTCCCTTCCTTCGTGTGGCTTTCCCGTTCAGTTCTAAGTTACTATTACTATTTTTAGAATGTCACTGCGCTGTCCACTGCGCTGTCCACAACGCTTCCCTTGCACCCGTAAGTTGTTCTTACTGTCAAAGTGAAAAGGTCGAATCAATTTATAGCCACGCGAAAAATACACTCTCACCTATCTCTATATATTTATAGATACAGATATGCATATATATATACGGCTTCTCTGTGTGTGTGGGTGTTTGTGTGTGTGTGTGGGCAAAAACCTGTGTATTGTAGAGTTCTGTTTGTGATGTGGTCTAGCGGCTTTTGTTTGTCTGCTCCCGCCATCCCTCCTGATTCCAGCGACTACCTTCTAGACAACATATCCTCACCCAAGGCTCACTAGTCGCCAAACTGTACATATTGTTTTTATTACCACGGCCTTCGTGGCTTACATCTTAATCCTTTTATTTGTAAAAAGTTTTGAGATTTATTGTTCGTGTTCCTCTTACTTGCTCATCTATTTGGTTTTATTGGTGATCCTGAAAGGTTCCACTTTTTAACTCGATTTGAATTAAAATATTACAAGCCCGTTATTCAAGATATAGAATACAGACTTATAATTCTTACCAAGAAACATCTTAACTACTTTTCATTTTAACAAATTCCACAGAGCATTATCAACTCAACCCCACCCCCTGCCCTCCTCTCCTTATTTTTTGTTTCTTTCTTTCCTCTTTTTGAAAGCGGACAAACACTCAAGTCCTTAATGGCTCAAAACCGTAGGACTTTTAATATTAATTTTAACTGTCTGTATGTTCTGGCATGTGAGAAGCCACAGCAGATAATAATATAGGGCTAAGAAATAAGCTCTAAAATTCTCAATCCCGTTTGACAGGACTTCGCCTTCAAAGGTGATTGTGGTGAACCGCCACGCTGTCTGTCTCTGTCTCGCGATTCACCCCGGCGAAGCCGGGTATTCCTCTAGTCTATATATATATACGACTAGTGTCTGTCTGTCTGTCTGTCTGTCTGTCTGTCTGTTCGCGATGCACGGCCAAAGTTCTCGGTGGATCTTTTTCAAATTTGGACACCGTATTCAGCTACACCCCGGACACAACCTCATCGATGAGATATTTCAACACGTGCTCTCAGCGCGCAGCGCTGTGCGCGCTTTTTTTTTGTTTTGTTTTTTTGTCGGGATCCACTACCAGTAACTCTTCCTTATCTTCTCCAGTGTTTTCAGCCGCGATTACCTCCCTTCCTCCGTGTGGCGTCAATCCATATTCCCGTTACTACGTTACTGTTTTTAGAAGGTCACTGCACGTTACTATTTTTAGAAGGTCTCCAGTGTTTTGTGCGTTTATCACCTTTCCTTCGTGCGCCGGCAAAGCCGGCGCGGGTCCCAGGCGCAGCCTGGTATTCGGCTCTACTTCTTCCCGGCGAAGCCGGTACCCGGCGAAGCGGGTTATCATCTAGTATATATATATATATATATATGTCTTGTATACTTGCCATTTACATATATATTATAAATGTTGATGGATGAATGATGATACATTGTAGACGGATGCATGTTTATTGATTAAAAGCCCCACAATGATGTGCTTGGCAAAAAATAAAAAATAAAAGATAAAAATCAAATCAAATTTACTTTATTATCTCAATTCTGAGAAAATACATTAATTAATGTAATACATTTTAGGCTTAACGGACACTACGAGCTTTTATTCGAATTAATAACAAGAACATGTTCCTCTGCACATGAAGCAGCCAAGATGTTGCTTTTTATAGTGTGGGCTAAGACGAGAGATGTCCGTGACCCAAATAACAATACAAATCTTGGCAGATCTGAGATGGTGTGCAAAACTGTTTTTAGTCTCCGGAAGGACTGACCCTTTAAGGCAGTTCGTCCTTCCTTCTCTTTAACTTTTGAAGTTCTATAATTCCTCTGTACAATTCGTGAACATGTTAGACCGTTTCTGTTTGCAAGACACGCTTCAAATCTGTAGGATTAAGTGTTCAACGCGCAAAATAGCAAGCGTTTTCCGGGTGGATGTTTTCCGCAAGGGCGGTATACAGTGTGCAGTGTTTGTTGTGGCTGAAGCCTGCAAGCGTTGCGTTGTGCTATTTGAGAAGAGCGCCGCCGTCTGTCTGTGTGTCTGGGACGAGGTGAAAAGCACTCCTTTGGCTGCCCTATCTCTTCGCGTGTTGTTGCTAAACACACCGCGTCTTTGTCTCTTGCTCCATCGGAGCTGCTTCTGCCTGGAAAGAGAGGAGGAAGAAGACAACAAAGATGGGTTTAAAGGGACATTATCCGCTATGTTGATGTTCTGTTAGGGGCTCCGCTCACATATGTAACTCCAGCAGGACCGACGACGCACTGATGCTTATCACACGTTGCATGAAAGGGCAACAGGCCAAGTACTCGTCATAATCCCTATCGCGGCATAAATAATAGGCCGTGCGTCGTCTGTGCCGCTGAAACTGCGCAGGTATATTCTGCCCATAAGCAAGAACACATACGCATGCGCGCATGCACACGCGTATGCTTATACTGATGCACGTACGTACGTACACACGCACGGGCGCGCGCACACACACACTTACACCTCCCGACACAATATAGCACACACACCGTGTACTGTTCGCAAAAGGATATAGATATCTTCGATAACGTTGATAGCTCAGTAAGTTTAAAAGCACATCTTTAATTTTGCTTGGAAGATTGCGTTACTGAACAGTTTTACATAACTATGTGTCACAGAGTATCTCTATCTAATTTCAGTTCAAAATGTCTGGCTCTAAAAACAAAATTACAAGTGATAGTTTTAGACAGAAACAAACTTGACTGGGACTTGACACTTTAAGTCTTTCACTGATGCCAGTTGTAGGAATGATTGGCAGTACAAAGGGTGCCGCTTGTAATTCCCTGATTTTCCTGTGTCTGTGTTTCGTGAAACAGAACGTTTCCGCGTGCTGCAAGAATTATGTTTCTGTTTTCTTTCTGAGTTTTGTTTGTCTGGGATATTTTCTCAACCATCAGAGCCATCTTAGGTTTTGTGTGTTTTTGCGAGATGTGTTTGCTTTTTATCTCAGATTTGTTTTGCTGCTGTTTCTTGAAAGTGAGTTTTCGTTGGCTGTTACTGTAGCTAGGGCGTCTCATAGAACCCTTTCCTCGTTATTTACACTCAAGCTTCTTATGCAAATGATATGTATGATGTACATTTACCTGCTCTGAATGTCTGTATAATTATCTCCTTTTGTGGTCGGCTTATTGTTAGATTTAGTCAAGTTTTGACTAAATGTTTAAACGTTGACTGGGAATCGAGACGAGGGTGTGATTAACGTGTGTGTGTGTGTGTGTGTGTGTGTGTGTGTGTGTGTGTGTGTGTGTGTGTGTGTGTGTGTGTGTGTGTGTGTGTGTGTGTATGCGTGTGTGTGTGCGTACTTGTGTGTCATATCGTGTGTGTGCGTGTGTGTGTGCGTGTGTGTGTGTGTGTGTGTGTATGCGTGTGTGTGTGTGTGTGCGTGTGTGTGTGTGTGTGTGTGTGTGCGTGTGTGTGTGTGTGTGTGTGTGTGTGTGTGAGTGTGTGCGTGTGTTTGTGTGTGTGCGTGTATGCGTGTGTGTGTGTGTGTGTGTGCGTGTGTGTGTGTGTGTGTGTTTGTGCGTGTGTGTGTGCGTGTGTGTGTGTGTGTGTGTGTGTGTGTGTGTGTGTGCGTGAGTGCGTGTGTGTGTGTGTGTGTAGAGCGATACCGAGAAAACTACTAGACCGATCTTCATGAAACTTGACATGAGAGTTCCTGAGATATCGCCAGACTAAAATCGCAAAATGTTAATAACATTCAACATTTTTGTTATCTATCCAAACATGATTTCATCTTATTCGTTATTGTTACCAGACTCCAAACAACATACCTATATGATAAAACACAAGCTTTAAAAAGTAAAAAGAATAGAGAAAAGCGCACTTTCCTGCTAAGGCCTGTACGCTACTGCGATATACTGGCTTGTGACTTTGTGTGAGTGAGCGTGTTGGCGAGGCCGCGGGGTATGTACTAAACAAAGTGTTGGATGAGATTAAAAAAAAATGCGGTGCGTTCATTTCATTCAGTGAGTTCGACACATTGACTTAATGTATTAATTTCGCGCAACGCGACTTGTCCTTTTACTGTTAACCGTATGAAGTGAATATGTGTCGAAGTACTGATCACCTAGGACAGTGTGCAGCTGTATGTTCCTCAGAAACAACACATGTTCATGTTTGTATGACGGGTTGTCAAATAGCATCACATTAAGACAGCCTAACATGTTATGCTCGTGCGCGCGCATGTGTGTATACATGAGTATGCAAGCGTGTAACCTACTTCCATTTCAATGCGCACAATCTCTCTCTCTCTCTCTCTCTCTCTCTCTCTCTCTCTCTCTCTCTCTCTCTCTCTCTCTCTCTCTCTCTCTCTCTCTCTCTCTCTCTCTCTCTCTTTCTTTCTCTCTCTCCAGAACCACACATTTTCCCATATATTCGATGACCCCCCAGATAAGCGGCTGAGCAATTTTATTGTCAAAGTTCCGAAAATTACCGCTTGCGCTGCGGAAGAAACAGCAGTTATTGTCCGTGACAATTATCTTCAGTCCGCGTCACAGGTTGGCCAAGCGAATGGCAGTTTGACAGCCAGAGACAATAAGGAGACGCTTCCAGCTCGTCAAACTTTCATGGCTGACTCTCTCGCCGTCAGCAGAACTATTGATTCCATTGTCTTGCAGCCTGGCTGCGTCAAGCATCCCAGTGTATAGCATCTCACAAAATGCCTCTGCCGAAGAGGTACTTTTTGGATTAATGCAAAGAGCGTTTAATTAGATAATGACGGTTGCCATGAAGCATCCGAGTGTAGCATCTCAGAAATTCCTCTGCTGAAAATGTGTTTTTTGGATTAATGCTAAGAGCGTTTAATTAGATGATGACGGTTGCCATGAAGCAGTGAAGCATCTCACAAATGGCTTAGCCGAAGACGTACTTTTTATATTTAGTCAAGTTTTGACTAAATATTTTAACATCGAGGGGGAATCGAAACGAGGGTCGTGGTGTATGTGCGTATGTGTGTGTGTCTGTCTGTCTGTGTGTGTGTGTGTGTGTAGAGCGATTCAGACTAAACTACTGGACCGATCTTTATGAAATTTGACATGAGAGTTCCTGGGTATGAAATCCCCGAACGTTTTTTTCATTTTTTTGATAAATGTCTTTGATGACGTCATATCCGGCTTTTCGTGAAAGTTGAGGCGGCACTGTCACGCCCTCATTTTTCAACCAAATTGGTTGAAATTTTGGTCAAGTAATCTTCGACGAAGCCCGGACGTCGGTATTGCATTTCAGCTTGGTGGCTTAAAAATTAATTAATGACTTTGGTCATTAAAAATCTGAAAATTGTAACAAAAAATAAAAATTTATAAAACGATCCAAATTTACGTTTATCTTATTTTCCATCATTTGCTGATTCCAAAAACATATAAATATGTTATATTCGGATTAAAAACAAGCTCTGAAAATTAAATATATAAAAATTATTATCAAAATTAAATTGTCCAAATCAATTTAAAAACACTTTCATCTTATTCCTTGTCGGTTCCTGATTCCAAAAACATATAGATATGATATGTTTGGATTAAAAACACGCTCAGAAAGTTAAAACAAAGAGAGGTACAGAAAAGCGTGCTATCCTTCTTAGCGCAACTACTACCCCGCTCTTCTTGTCAATTTCACTGCCTTTGCCATGAGCGGTGGACTGACGATGCTCCGAGTATACGGTCTTGCTGAAAAATGGCATTGCGTTCAGTTTCATTCTGTGAGTTCGACAGCTACTTGACTAAATATTGTATTTTCGCCTTACGCGACTTTTTGGATTATGCTAAGGGCTTTTAATTAGATGATGACGGTTGCTAGGAAGCATGCAAGTGTAGCATTTGAGAAATTGCTCTGCTAAAGATGTTCTTTTTGGATTAACGATAAAAACGTTGGATTAGAAAATGACGACTGCTGTGAAGCGTGATCGTTGCACTAGTTATGGCACTGTTGTGGTTGAGATGATCTGATTGAGGCCTGTACTGTCCTTACTCAGATTTAAAAACAAAAAGCGTATCAATTAACTGTTGTTTTGTCTTTTGAGAGAGAGAGAGAAACAGAGAGAGAGAGAGATAAAGAGAGAGACAGACATAGAAAGACAGAGACAGAGACAGATAGAGAGCTAACATCGAAAACAGAACTCCCCATTCTACAACATGCAGAATCAAATTTACCTCACGCGTCAAAAAGTCCCTCTAACAAACGGTCGGAAAGATAGGCGAATAGAGAGAAGCGTTCACAAAGAAATGAGCTCACAGGGCGAAACTGTTGTTGGACTTAACACAAACATGCTTAAGACTTGAATTAGCATTAATTTTATTCTTCTGTCCATAGGCTTCTCAAGGCAAATGAGTTGTGACAAATCTGATAGGCTGTGTTTAATATCGTCGGGCAAACAGCGGGGAAATGTTCATATTCACCCGAACGTCATTGCCAGCATCTTGAAATACGAAATGATAATTATATTGCGAAACAATTATTTGTCTGCATTCCGTGCTCTGCCTTCCCCATACCATAGACGCTGCGTAAAGTGAGAGTAACTGACATTTGGTATTGACCAAAAGAAAGCCGCCTTTAATTGTTTTGTTTGTTTGGTTGTTGTTGCTGTTGTTGAAATAGTGAATGCAATTACATGTACATAAATCCCAAAGGCGGATGCATGGTTTGACAGAAGCACAGGTGCTGTTTTTTTTCTTCGATTTGTGTAGGCGACGGTTGAAAACTGTAGCCTTTAAGATCTTGTGTAAGTTTTTGTCAAGTTAAAACGACTAGAAATATGTATCTACAATGTTTATCTTAATCATGTTTGGCTGCCATCAGAATGAATCACGAGTCGAATGGATTTATGAAAAACATGGAAGACACCATAGCAGTTTAATGTCACGCCTTCTCGGTACATCTTGAGACCTCTTATATCTACTAGGTCACTCCCTCTCTGTACATCTTGAGACCTCTTCTTTTTTTCAAAATTTTTTTATTCAAATAAATAACAACAATTAACAATATCTCATACAATGAATTAAATACAACTTATCGAGTACAACAAGCTAACTTTTTTAACGTTTTGTTCTTCGAACACTCACACAAAAATGCTTCTTATCTGTAGATGCCTATTAAAAATACTTTCCAACGGTAAAAACGAGTTTGTTTTTTTATATATACTAACGCACATCTTTCCGATTAAGATAATGTGGTTCAATGTATACATTGTTGCCTTTTTCACCATTACAAAATGCATACCAAATAAAACATCACTAACTTTCAAGACACTCTTAATTTCTAAAGTACGAAAAATAAATTCTTCAATAAACTTCCAGAATTTGTATACAACCGGGCATTCAAAAAAGAAGTGTTCAATGAAATCAGTTACATCACAACAGTAATTACATTTATTAGTTTCCGTTACTTTCATTTTACACAGGAGAATGTTGGTCGGATAAATATTGTGCATAATTTTCCAGTGTAAAACTCTTAATCTAGTCTCTTGTGTTGACTGATAGGCAACTATCCAAGATCGTTCATCAATTTCTACATTAAACTTTCTCTTCCAAAGACCTCTTATATCTACTATGTCACTCCCTCTCTGTACATCTTGAGACCTCTTATATTTACTGTACACGCGCTGTCACGTAAAGTGTGTACGTGTCTTGTGTGTTACAAGTTTGATGTAATGAATGCAGATTCAGTCTGATTAACAAAACGTAAATCTAGAGAAACACCTCGGTCATTGCGTCTGAAGTGCAGGTGGCTGATTACACCTGGGTAGTGCGACTCTCCTACTGCTAGTTTTCCGCTGGGAGGAAGCGACTCGAGTTTCCCAGCGATGGTAAAGCAAGGACAAGAACGTACGGACCCTGGAGCTGTAATACTACCAAACTAGACAACAACGTGAACGTAGGAGGCTTCTGGACTGGTGTTTTTGGAAGAATCTTTACATAAAAACCAATCCGTTAAAGATTATTGCGCTCCCACTGTTGTCTTAACCACTCAATTAATTGCAACGTGCTCAAGACCCCCTCCACAACAAAAATAATTAGCGAGGGGTGGGGGGCGAAGTGTCAAATTTGCAAAAAGAATAAGGGCAACATCCCACACAGTACATGCCTCAGAGGAGAAACTTTGTTTTGGTCATGACACCTGTTCTATACTAGTATATATAGAAACATTTCAGCTTAACCAAGTTAGAAATGCGACTCATTCGCTATCGGTTGCAAAGAACAATCAACCAATTAAAAAAGAGAGCCAGAAAGACATCGACTGCGTTGTTTATGCATATCCTGAACATTGTGTGGTGTGGAAAATAGAGCCGCGGCTTGCATATTTCATTATCTGCGGTCGCGCTTGGCACGCAAAAGAGCAATACATTGTGCGAAATCAATTGTTACACACATGGCAATGAAATAAAACACCGAATCTGATTCGTTTCATAATTAAATGTTGATTGCAATGAGATTAATCAGTGGAATGAATATTTTACTTAGAATATGTTTTGGTTTAAGCGTGTCTTTATTAATTTCTTGTATACACGTTATAAACAGTAACAACATTAAGAACGTTAACAAGCAGACTGCTTATGGACACGTTCTAAAACTGTTAATCAATACACATTCTGATAACAAGACATGGCGAACAAGTGATAACTTCAACCTTTTTCTTTCAAAATATTTCATAATATTTTAGAGAGAGAGAGAGAGAGAGAGAGAGAGAGAGAGAGAGAGAGAGAGAGAGAGAGAGAGAGAGAGAGAGAGAGAGAGAGAGAGAGAGAGAGAGAGAGAGAGAGAGAGAGAGAATGCTTTGCTACATCTATTGCTGTCACTGTTAATATAATATCAGCCGAAGCGATCAGTTGACATAACGTAATCTTGTACAACAGAAAATATTTTCGTGTTCAAAGATATAGTTAAATCAGTATTTCCAAACAAAAGTGTTTTGCAATCCAGAGCGTGCGTTGGCAGACTATTGAATAAAATGGTTCTATGTTCTTTAAATTTTGGACAATGTAACAAAAAGTGTTCAGCATCTTCCGGGCGTACTCCACACGTGCATTCTAAATTATCAGAGAGGTGTCGGTTAACAAGGTCTTGTTGCAAATCGCTCATATTTAATCTCAACCTGCTGTGAAATACCTGTGCCTTACGGTTGCCTAAATAATAATACTGTGGAACAACAACATTTCCATTGGTCAAACATCTTTTAATTTCACTAACTGAATATGTTTTACGGTCGTTCGCTCGTTCTCTTATAATTCATACTCATTTTTTGTTATCGCATATAGCGGGTATAATTTGTATAATTAAAAAGAACATTATTTGGATGAACTGTTTTTTTTTATACCGCAGCTGCTACGATGATGACCGATTTTGAAGACAGCTTTTCATTTATGCGAGCCATTTTTCTGCTCTTTTTATACACTGCGATGCACATGTGTGTGTGTGTGTGTGTGTGTGTGTGTGTGTGTGTGTGTGTGTGTGTGTGTGTGTGTGTGTATGTGTGTGTGTGTACATGTGTGTGTGTGTGTGTGTGTGTGTGTGTGTGTGTGTGTGTGTGTGTGTGTGCGCGCAAGCACCTGCGCCACTGTTCTTTCTGTCACTTGACTTCTACTCTTAATCATCAGTATCTTCTTACTCTTTTAACTGTGACGTATTATTTATGCTTTCATACTTGTCTTTTGCAGGGTGTGAAGGCAGTTGATTTCCAACCATTCAGAGCGTCACCTGGAGGCAGCTGGGTTGTCACGTGACTGTGACGAAGAATGTGACAGATGGTAAAACGACAAAGGTGTGAAACAGGAACCGAACGATTGGACTGAACGAGGAACAGAAAGACTCGATTCGGACAGGGA
The DNA here is from genome assembly GCF_037325665.1 of Littorina saxatilis. Lineage (NCBI taxonomy): Eukaryota > Metazoa > Mollusca > Gastropoda > Littorinimorpha > Littorinidae > Littorina > Littorina saxatilis. The sequence continues at coordinate 95,722,739 of NC_090245.1, forward strand.
AAAAGTAGTGAAACTGTGTTGCATTCAGGCAGCGTTAGAACGGTATAGGTTAAACAGACACACTTCATTTTTAGTAGGACACGAAATTCACAGTGAGCGTAATAAACTGTATCTGATACTTGTCAATGTCTAATCTTGGAAGTTCTGTCAACCTTCATCGTGGCCGCTGATGCTAGAAAACGGCGGGCAGACTCAACATGGCAAAAAGAAAACGTGATCATCATACAGCATGAATAAATAGTACGCGCGTTGCTGATCCCCGGAATAAGATGTGAAATTCAGTCCGCAAACAGGGACAAGGACAAAGAAAACATTTAGCAGGAGACATTTGCTAACATGGGAAAGCAAGTGCCAAGGAATGGTGACCTTCCCTGACTGCAATCGACAAGTGACTGACCTGTATGTATTATTCATCCACAACACCAGCACGTGATACCAACCAGAAATGCCCTGTCAGTCGACACATTGACTGTTCAACTTTGGCAAAGTAGGACTGTTTGTTATTTGTACAAAAGGGTTGGATCCGAACTGTGTCAAATGGTAGTGGATTCATCTGTATACCAGAGCACAAGTGAAAAGGATGGGAAAAGGGCAAGCGAAGCTCACGTGCAGACGCTCACAAGTGTATTCAGGGTTGCTGTGCTGTCAAACGTACAATACAAAGTGTTCTTCACATGCATGTTAAAAACGTCAGGATGGCGCCGGTCATGTCAAACAGATCTTCATTCCACGGCAGCAAAACTTGAGGTGCAACAGGCACGGGAGCTTTCAAAGGAACCGAGGGTGTTTGTGTTTACCTGTGTGAGAGGTGTGTAAGCCTTAATTTGAAACGAATGAAAATTTGCGCTGGAGACCAGAGCGAGGCTGGCGTAGCAAAGGGGGACAACTCGAGCTGCGTGACTGGCCAGCAGGGGACAGCAGCGGTGGGCGTGGCTGCCATGACACCCGAGGATATGGAGGTAGGTTTGGGTTGATGAACTAATTTCCCCGTGTAAACCATTGGCATTGCTATCATCATTCTAGTGTGTTAAGCTTTTTGCAAATAAGTTTTGAAATCTTACCTCGAGTCAGTAGCCTGACTGCAAGACGATGGAATGTTCAACTGAATTCACATTTACTAATATTGTCTATGATGGATTTGTTTAAAATATTTTTGCGAGCTTGTTCAACGTCATGTCGAGCTAATGCTATAAGTCTCATACATACAGCATTACATTTTACAAGCCAAATGTAATGTCAACATGTATTTGAGCTGGAGTGTGGCATTTAAGCAGTGTGCGACAACAAAATACGACATTTAACTGGTTCAACATGTATCATCAAAGCTTCTGCCTCATTTTATTTATTCTAATATAGTTAATGGTTTATTGTTTGATAGTTGTAGCTAAGATTGTTGTTCCTCATGTCGTACAATTTCAGACCGCTTACGCCATTTTGTCAGCGCTGAAAATAACGCTCTGCCTCGTGAAAAATACTATTCATTGTTGATGGATTATGTTTCCGACAGTTGTAGCTAAGATCATCTGTTTCTCAGATCTTAATAAAGCTCTCTTCCTCATTTGATTAATATTCTAACATTATTGATTGTTTGTTTTTTAGATAGTTGTAGCTAAGATCGCCTGTTTCTTAGATCTTGATATAGTGCTCTGCCTCATTTCATTAATATTCTAACATTGTTGATGGTTTATGTTTCAGATTGTTGTAGCTAACATCGTTGTTCCTCATGTCGCATGCATTCAGACCGCTTACGTCCCTTTGTCAGATCTTAAATAGTGCTCTGTAATATTTGAGTGATTTTCTGACCCTGTTGATGACTTTTGTTTCAAATAGTTGCAGCTAAGATCTTTGTTCCTCGTGTCATAAATGAATTCAGACCGCTTACGAACTTTTGTCAGCTCTTGAAATGACGCTCCGCCTCATTTGATTTCTGTTCTAACATTGATGGTTTATGTTTCAGATAATTGTAGCTAAGATCGTAACACTGTTGATGGTTTATGTTTCAGATAGTTGTAGCTAAGATCGTAACACTGTTGATGGTTTATGTTTCAGATAGTTGTAGCTAAGATCGTAACACTGATGATGGTTTATGTTTCAGATAGTTGTAGCTAAGATCGTAACACTGTTGATGGTTTATGTTTCAGATAGTTGTAGCTAAGATCGTAACACTGTTGATGGTTTATGTTTCAGATAGTTGTAGCTAAGATCGTAACACTGTTGATGGTTTATGTTTCAGATAGTTGTAGCTAAGATCGTAACACTGTTGATGGTTTATGTTTCAGATAGTTGTAGCTAAGATCGTAACACTGATGATGGTTTATGTTTCAGATAGTTGTAGCTAAGATCGTAACACTGATGATGGTTTATGTTTCAGATAGTTGTAGCTAAGATCGTAACACTGTTGATGGTTTATGTTTCAGATAGTTGTAGCTAAGATCGTAACACTGTTGATGGTTTATGTTTCAGATAGTTGTAGCTAAGATCGTAACACTGTTGATGGTTTATGTTTCAAATAGTTGTAGCTAAGATCGTAACACTGATGATGGTTTATGTTTCAGATAGTTGTAGCTAAGATCGTAACACTGATGATGGTTTATGTTTCAGATAGTTGTAGCTAAGATCGTAACACTGTTGATGGTTTATGTTTCAGATAGTTGTAGCTAAGATCGTAACACTGTTGATGGTTTATGTTTCAGATAGTTGTAGCTAAGATCGTAACACTGATGATGGTTTATGTTTCAGATAGTTGTAGCTAAGATCGTAACACTGATGATGGTTTATGTTTCAGATAGTTGTAGCTAAGATCGTAACACTGTTGATGGTTTATGTTTCAGATAGTTGTAGCTAAGATCGTAACACTGATGATGGTTTATGTTTCAGATAGTTGTAGCTAAGATCGTAACACTGATGATGGTTTATGTTTCAGATAGTTGTAGCAAAGATCGTAACACTGATGATGGTTTATGTTTCAGATAGTTGTAGCTAAGATCGTAACACTGCTGATGGTTTATGTTTCAGATAGTTGTAGCTAAGATCGTAACACTGTTGATGGTTTATGTTTCAGATAGTTGTAGCTAAGATCGTAACACTGTTGATGGTTTATGTTTCAGATAGTTGTAGCTAAGATCGTAACACTGATGATGGTTTATGTTTCAGATAGTTGTAGCTAAGATCGTAACACTGATGATGGTTTATGTTTCAGATAATTGTAGCTAAGATCGTAACACTGTTGATGGTTTATGTTTCAGATAGTTGTAGCTAAGATCGTAACACTGTTGATGGTTTATGTTTTAGATAGTTGTAGCTA
>NC_090245.1:95728542-95748542 GCF_037325665.1 Littorina saxatilis
CACTGGAAACTTGCTGTGCAGATTAACCTGTAGGAAATCTCATTTGGTATCTTCTTTATCTATTTTTCTGGAGCTACGAAACCGAACAATGTGAAATCGTCTTCTCTGAATCGGCGAACTGCAGCTCGGTGATAACTGTATCTATACCACAATCCTTCACGCGATCTGACCTAACCTTGACCCTTGACCTGGTCTACATACCACACACGACACAAACCAGTCACCTGTTTTTACCCCCCCCCCCCCCAAACCCCCCACCACCCGTTTTCTTTGGATACACACTTTAACTACATACGTGCCGACGAAATGTTGATCATTGCTTCAATATTTTGAAATGAGTATTTCGGTGTTTAGTCACATGTTGAAGTTTCTACCACAGACATACACACGCACGCACGCACAGACAGACAAAGTTACGATCGCATAGGCTACACTTACGTGAGCCAAAAACCTGATTCGCAAACAAAGGGCTCCTGTTGTACTGAATGTGAACCCACTATCTCTGATTGACAAATTGATTGTTGTGTGCAGGTTTCTTCCTTGTCATCTTCGTGGAGCAGATCATTAAGTGTCTCTACCTGAGGGCCGAGCGATCCGACGAAATTCGATCAAAAAAAGCTGCAACATCAAACACTGATGGCGGTGGTGGTCGTGGCAGCTATAGCGGTATGGAAGCAGCGGGCGGTTCAAGTTACCGTTACAATAACGACAAGACCGTCATTCCTTCCACGTTGGACGACCTCGACGAAGAACTCGCAGAAAGCAACGCTTGTGATTTCGGAGGAGGCTTCGCTGGTGGTGGTAGCGGTGGTGGGGGTTGTGAGAGCGGGGAGGGTAACGCAGCTCTCCCCGTGGATTGTGTGCGCAAAGACTCGTGTGTGGGCTTCTCTGGAGCTTCGCTAGGCAACGGTGTAGGCTTCACCAGCTCTCCTGGGGAGCACGACTCAGACAGTATTGTATCCGACACGCTCATCAAGGAAGAGCACAACGCTTTCATGGACCCCATGCAAGACGACTTCGACTTCCCGCCCCCGCACAGAGACCTCGAGTACGACATTGAGCACGTGCCCGTGACCTTGAGGTGCAACCATTCCTTGAGACAGTCGCATAGCCTGCCTGAACTGGGGGTCACCAAGGTGGTCAAGCAGCTCAGCCAGGCTGACCTCACGCGGAGAGCACACTTCAGGTCCATCATCTACATCCTGGCGCTCAGCCTTCACGGGATCTTCGAGGGCTTGGCGTTAGGACTTCAAAGCAGGGAGTCGACTGTGTGGTCGCTGTGTTTCGCCGTGTGTCTGCACCGCTGTGTACTGGCCTTCCAGCTGGGCACGGACCTGTGCGGGGCTAAGGAGTCTCAGGGCACGGCCTTTCTGTGTGTGGGCACCTTCACTCTCATCTCCGCTCTCGGCATAGTGGCAGGGATTATTTTCTCATCCGGGGCTTTGTTGTACACTGACGTCACGGTGGCGGAGGCCATCTTGCAATCCCTTGCCACGGGGACCATCCTGTACATTGTGTTCTTCGACATCCTCTTCAAGGACCTGCAGGGCGTTGGTGATCTCAAGCGTGTCTCGTCCTGCTTCGTTGGCTTCTCACTCATGGCCATTCTTCTGGCTATAATCACACGATGAAGGCGTCGAGGTTATATTTAGTATCCACTTGTTGAACAAAGTGTGATTTTTCTGGCTATAGTCACGAGGTGAAAGCGTTAAGTATATAATTTGTATCCACTTGTTGAACAGAGTGTGATTCTTCTGGCTATAGTCACGAGGTGAAAGCGTTGAGTATATAATTCGTATCCACTTGTTGAACAGAGTGTGATTCTTCTGGCTATAGTCACGAGGTGAAAGCGTTGAGTATATAATTCGTATCCACTTGTTGAACAGAGTGTGATTCTTCTGGCTATAGTCACGAGGTGAAAGCGTTGAGTATATAATTCGTATCCACTTGTTGAACAGAGTGTGATTCTTCTGGCTATAGTCACGAGGTGAAAGCGTTAAGTATATAATTTGTATCCACTTGTTGAACAGAGTGTGATTCTTCTGGCTATAGTCACGAGGTGAAAGCGTTGAGTATATAATATGTATCCACTTGTTGAACAGAGTGTGATTCTTCTGGCTATAGTCACGAGGTGAAAGCGTTGAGTATATAATATGTATCCACTTGTTGAACAGAGTGTGATTCTTCTGGCTATAGTCACGAGGTGAAAGCGTTGAGTTTATCATTTGTATCCACTTGTTGAACAGAGTGTGATTCTTCTGGCTATAATTACACGATGAAGGCGTCGAGTTTATAAATAGTATCCACTTGTTGAACAGTGTGTGATTGATACAGTTGTGTTACTTGACTTCATTGCAAATGGTTCCCAATATGCCATTCATACAAAAAACGGCTTCTGTTGTGTTGCTGTTTTGACCTGAAATAGCAAATGTATTATTCAGGAACAGATTGATGTACTTACATCAACAATGTGTGTGTTTTAAGAGAAACAAAATCGCAGATAATATGTGAGTTTATTTTGATTGTGTGCATTACGTGCAGAAAGAAAGTTAAACAAGCTGGTTTTGCATTTATGGATTTTTTAAAAGCATAGAAGCAAAACTGCAGCGAAAACTATGGACACAGGAGTGACAGAAGTTTTAAAATGTCGAAATGTTACAGATAGGTAACATGCGCCTTGAGTCGCCTTGTGTGGTAAGATACGTGCGCGATATAAATGCTCGTAAATAAATAAATAAATAAAATAAAATAAATACTTGCAGATAATTATGTTCGATGTTGCTGGCCATGCATAGCTGTGTCCAAACCAAACTTTCTTTTACATATGTTTATGCTGAATGTAAGACACATCTTTGATTTCAAAAGGTGTCCTTTTCTTGTTTTATTTGTTCGGTTCCCATTATATGTTCCAATGAAAAAGTGACTTTTATTCCCTACGTTATTATCGCCTGGAAAACAATAACCCAAGAATAAATCTTTCTTTTGCCGATTCGTTCGTTTTTGAACAGTTTCTGTATCGTCACTGGCTGTCTTTTACAATTGTGATTTTGATACATTATTTACATTCTTCGACCGATTTAAATATTTATTTATTCATTTATTTATTTTATATTTCTTTCTTTATGTTTTAATTTATTCATCATAATCTAGCAAAAAAAACCAAGCAAACAAGCAAAAATACAACAACAAACTAATGCGTATTAAATAATTGCGCCCTGGTAAAGGTGAAGCATCAGTCCGACATTCAGAAGGCTACGCACGACGTAAAACCCATTGGGAAGTTAAGCTAAGCCAAGATATCAAGCTAATATTACATAATTCTATATTAAACTAGTGTATAATTCTTTATATAACAAGGGTAATAATACAAGCAGTGATCTGCGTTTTCACATGTATCCCTCGCCCAAGTGTCGTCATTACTTTGATTATCGGTCTGTTTATCCAATTAATATTATTGACTTTTGTTATGCAACTGCCGCTTTACGTGCCGAATGTCAAATTTGGTTTTCTTATTGTTCGTTGATTTAATGATCGAATTTTAAAGTTGTTGGTCCTCGCCATTTTTGAGACATGGTCTTACGAGTACTGCCTTAGTTTCTCCATTTTCAAAATCTGTAAGCAGAATCAATTTATGTGAGGCTGCTAAAAGACGTTCAGTCAATGGTGTCCAATATTTCCCCTGGCACAAACTGTGTCTAATATATTGCAAATACAATGACTAATACATGTATACTGCATATGGCACTCTACGTTGTCCTAAAACGTATTACCATTGCGGGTTATTTAATTCAATTTATTTTATTTTACTTTATTTTTAATTTGTGTGGTTTTGGGTAGATTCTGATTTAATACATTCTCTAAGTAGTGTCCAACGTTTTCACATAGCATGATTCTTTTTACACAGTGACCTATTTTAAAGGCAGTCACATTTATGTTCAGGTTAACAGAGCGTTTTGCGGAAAATGTCTCTTGAATTTCTTGTTAGAGGTATTTGAAATTATGCTCGGTATCTATTTAGCAAAAAATGGCCGATGTAATTATTTCAAGCATTCTCAGTGTCCTGATTATATCTTTTAAAATTATTCGCGATGTGCAGTGCCTACCGTTCGATCTTTAATGGACTTTAAACTTAAAAATCATTCTGTAACAGCTTACTGTTTATAAAGTGTCCGAATTATTATTTTTTTTGAAGAGCATCTGCATTGTTTAAGTGTTAGCTTGATAAATGTTTTTGTGTGTGACTTTTAATTGTATATTTCAATGAAAATTTCTTCTTTTTTTCTACTTGTTAGGTCCATTTGATTCTGTTCGATACATATGCTTTTACACCAAATTTTCCACAGAGTGTCCGATCTGATATTCTAAAGATTTAAAGAAGTAGAAAAAAAGACTGTTTTGTGTGTCTGCTGGATTTTGTTTCTTTATTTTCCAAATTTGTATATTTTTTATTTTCTTCTTTTGTGTCAATTGTTTTTCCCGTTTTATTTTTGTATTGGTTCGATAATTCTTCCATGAGTGGTTTTTTGTGTGTGTATTTGTTTGGTTTGATTTTTACACTTAGTGATTAAAACAGCAGTAAATGACTTTTTTTCTTCTCGTTCACCTCTTTTGATCAATTAACTCAAGCAACACATACAAGCATAAATCTTTCAAATTCAATTGAACTGGGAGACCGATACATTTACTTTAGGATTAACGCAAAACTTTGGAGAAAAAACTTACCTCATAATTATTTATATAAATGACTGCAATGGCAAATCATATACAGGTCGTAATTCTTAACGCCAAAACTACTATAGAATTTCGTGGAGCTTTCACTCATGCAATGCAAAGAAATAAAAATGTTGCAAATAATAAAAACGATATCACTAAGCGCTGAGCCCTTATACAAGGGCAACACTACCCCAACCACGCTAGGAAAAGATGTGTCTTTTTAGAAATATTTGTAAAGTCGATACCCTTATTATTTATTTCATAATGATATTTGATCAATGCTATATTACACAATGCCGACTGACTCCAATGCTGTGTTTTGAGTACCCAGAGATGCTAATTATATGTTAATGAAATGTTTTTTTATGTATCAAGATATTCAATACTGTCGTTAGAGTACTCAGACATTTTCTTCTCTTCAACGTGTTACGAAAGAGCTCCTTTCAAACAGGAATAACTCACCGAGTCCGACAATTCAAATGATCAAATGTTTGAGAAAGTCTAACGTTTTTATGTATTTTTAAATTTTCTATTTGTGTATTTATTTATTTGTGTGTTTTGTTGTCCTTTGTGTTTTGTTGTCCTTTGATGGTACTTTATGTTTACATTGTTAGCCTATAAAGCATTTTAGAGAGTAGTAAAGGCACACACTTTCCCGAGTAAACAGTTAGACTCACCGTGAGATGTATGAGATAAGAGCAGTCCTCCACCTGGACACATACCAGCAATCAACGCCCTGACTGCTTGCAGTGCTGAGTTGGAAGTTTTTGATGAAATCCTTTCTTATTTTATAAATGTATTTCATAAAAAAAACTCCAATGTGCACAGAGAGGACCCAGGCTGTTCGTTGTTGGTATGTGACCAAGTGGAGGGGTGGTCTTATCCCATGTTAAAGCTTCGACAGATCTGAGACGGTGAACCTAACTGTTTATTCGGGAAGGAGTGTCTCTTGAAACAATTCCCGACAATGCTGCAACTTGTCTGACGACCGATTTGTCTGTTAAAATACACAGCTGTAATTTATTGGTCTAGCGGTACCTGATTTTTAACATTTTGTTATTGATTTGTTTCCATCAACATAACCAATTTCCATTTATTGTTTGGATGCAGAGCTTTTACAAGACATAACTGTTGTTTACTTCAGCTCGAGGTTTCCTTTTAAATTGTTTTGTTTTTTGTCAAGTGGAGCTCTTCAAAAAGTTAGATTCAGATGTACATCCAGTGATTAAAGTCTTCTACTGTATGGAACAAAATGCCGACATGATCTTTTTTACGCCTGGTACTTCCTGCTTGTTTTGCCATGGGTTCAAATACAGAAAGGATCTGACATACACACCGTCACACGCAGGCAAGCACACACTCACACACACGCACGCACACATACACATATACACCCACACACAGACATATACACACGCACGCACGCACACACACACGCACGCACACGCACGCACGCACACACACACACACACACACACACACACACACACACACAGTACTTCTAACCTGCACATCTGCGTTCGTTTTTGAAGGCGCTTTTAGCAGGTGTTATTGATTGAAATGATCCCCTGTCTTCAGCATTTACAAGGGTTGAAAGTCACGTCCGTTTTTATAAGTTTTACCTCCAGCCTGATTTGGAACAAAATACAGTTTTAACTGTTTTCGTTATAATCATTTAATTGTTTTTGTTTTTTTAACGTATTATATTTTTATTTTGCTTTTAGTTTCGAACTCTTCCTTACTTTTACAAATTAATGAGTTACCAATATTCAATGAATGAATAAAGGCCATTACGATATGTGTATACCACCACAAACGCAGTCCTTCAAATGTTAAGACCTTTGTACTGGAAACTTGCATTCTCCCAGTAAGGTCATATATTGTACTACGTTGCAAGCCCCTGGAGCAATTTTTTGATTAGTGCTTTTGTGAACAAGAAACAATTAACAAGTGGCTCTATCCCATCTCCCCCCTTTCCCCTATCCCATCTCCCCCCTTTCCCCTATCCCATCTCCCCCCTTTCCCCGTCGCGATATAACCTTGAATGGTTGAAAACGACGTTAAACACCAAATAAAGAAAGAAAGAAAGTGACCACAACTGTGTACACAGTAAGGACTGTTTCTGTAACGACAACTCAGCCCCAACATGTGCTACAAAAATCCGAAAATGAAACAACATTCGATTTAATGGCTGAAGCATATTTGGTACATTTATAGACATGGTTCAGATTAATGTTGCGCGTCTCAAACATATGTGACCCTCCACCACGAAATGAGTCGCATGTCACCTCGCGCGGTTCTGCGCTAGGCTTGATATAAGTCCGGGGAGTGTCTGGTAACAGTGTAAGGGTCACCTTAGTCACAGGCTTATAACTCAAACAGTTTTCGCTCTTTTCTATAAACGGTTTTCACCACTGGATAGAGCATAAAACGCTCTTTAAGAAAATTGACAAATATGAAAATCATGCATGGGTGACATGCGACTCAATCCGTGGTGGAGGGTCACATATTTGCCTGGCAATGAAAAGTGTGTGTAAATTGTAAACCAATACAAGTACATATGACGAAAGTTTGAACTAATCAGACAGTTTGTTTTCCTTTATTATGAGATGCACCTTTGTGTTGTTTTGTTTGTGTTTATTTGTCCATGTGTATTTTCAGGTTTGTTTGTATATTTCTGTCTTCTTTGTAAATGATCAACGAATAACATTATTTCTTCGTTCTAAATGAAACGCAACTGTCGTGAACGGATTAAACGGATGGTTACAATTCGACAAAATCGACCCCCCAACAAAAATTGTCGACAAGACACTACTGCGACAAGCCCTTCAAGGATAATGAAAACTGCCACATCGAACTGAAAGATGTCTTCCAGTTATGAAAACTCTGCACGAAATTAAGGACTAGCTTGAGGTACAGGTACCAGTTGTTCTATAGCACAGTTAATTGCAAAACTGCTGCGCGGTTAGGGCATATTTAATAGACCGGATATAATAGTAATTCAGTCATCTTAAAACCAAACCAAAATGTCGCTGGGTTTCGAGCTGACCCGAAGATGGGATCGTGCTGAATTGATGCCCGAGAGTGACGTCTTTCCAAACCATGGCAGTAAGCATGAGAGGGAAGTTCGCGACAACTTCAATAGTTGTGAGAAACTTTACAACGGTACTTTTCTCATTTGAGTGTGCATGGGTCGGAAGAAGAGATTACCGCGGAAGTTACTGACGGCTGAATAGCGAATAGCTGGGAAATAAACGTCAGAAGTTCACACTTACACAATTGACATTTGCTTTCACGGTTCCTCACTTCCATCGCATGCATTATGGCTCGTCACCGTGACAGATAACATATCTAGGCCCGTAATAGGTACACATATTATATTTTAAAACCATAATGGCTCACCCTTGGGAAAAATAGCCCATTTGGATACAGAACTTGTGAACATGTTTATCTTTACAAAAAATCATTATTGCTCACTGAAACAAATCCCCGCATTCTTCCACTTAAAGGTGGATGCACGAGAATGTGTTTATCAAGAGAGCAACGCTGCTTAAGACACAGTAGCAATACGCACAGATAACACATCGATACAAACAACAAGGTTATTACAAGCTTGTGAAATTACAAGAGTATGCGTTGATTGTGAATTCAAAATTAATAATTATATACAATTTAAATTTATATTAAAATGTGTTTGGAGTGGGATTTACAGTTGTGATTGTAGATGCCTCAGGAGAGAATATAAAACGGTATATTGTTGTTTCAATGTCCAATAAAAACGATTTGCTTAGATTTACGTTTTACATTCCCGTGATAAAGTTGATAATATTTGTATTCGTGAAAAGTAACCATTCCATGTAAAGGCGGTAAGATAAATAAATATGTGTTTTGATTTGTTGTGTGATTTTATAAATCCATTAAAAAAAAAACACTAAATGTTTTAAAGAAGAACAAAATATAAACAAATAAGGGAACTAGTTTCTCATATATTTATTTGATAATTCGTAATCCGTTTTTTTGGTCTCTACTTCTGAGTTTTACTCTTCTTTATTTGTTGATTTATCAAATGGTCTGAATATGGTGATGATTTGCAACATATTTTTTTTTAAGGGGATATATGCATATTGTACTGTTGATGTTTGGAGATTAAAGTTGCACAAAAACGTCGAATTGGCAGATTTATCCTGACACTTGTTTTGGATATTTGAAAGATTTAATTGTTTTGAAAAGGCCTGGATTGACACGTACAGCTTTTTTGTTTTGTCAGGTGTGCTCAGTGATGTGCGACAGATTTGATGCCATTGTAAACACTTTAATCTGACCACGTACAGGCATTATGCTTTCACTTGTTTGTAAACATTTATTTTCAGGCGCTTATAGACCTTTTTATTTTTGTTCGGGCGTTCTTTCATCGTTTCGTACATTGTATTTACTACGTTTTATTCACAGACCGACCTGGATGTTATTTACAGACTGAAAAGCACGAAATAAACGACACAACTTATGAACTCATTGATCAGTTACTTTATTTTTTGGGGGGTACTGATTTGATTTGAAGTCACCTTTACTAGCTTAATATGTCAAACTTGGTATTTTCTGGAGAGGTCTGCTTTTGATTAGTCAACGACATCTCACAGACACCAGGTTGCTAAGCATCCAAAACTGGTTTGCGGTCATTATTTGGTTTGCTTGTGGATACTGTATGCATAGTTACGTAAACTCTGATGCCTTTTGGTTTGCTTGTGGATACTGTATGCATAGTTATGTTAACTCTGATGCCTTTTGGTTTGGTTCCTTTGAGTGAATGTATGTGGGTTTTTTCATTGTTGTTTCTTTTAGACTGACATTCAGTGTTCAGGTTTGTAGTACGTACATTAGTGCAGGAGTAAGCGTTGACTTTGGCATCGTGTTTTGGATACCGATTGTATGAGACCTTTACATTAACTTTGTCGTATCGTTATTCTCCGCTTTTTACATTTATACAAATGATCCGAATAGATTGATAAAGGCAAATAAAGAGGCCATTTGGAACACTTTTTAGAGAGAACATACACTCAACAGTCGTACACGTTGATAACCTTCAGTCCATTCTACAATTTTAAAACAGTATGTCTGTACGACGTCAGATATGTTATCTAACGGTAGGCTGCAGCATGAACAGAAGAAAATGTGACTGCTAAATGTACTTATTGGTACGCATCGTATGTTTTTATGTCTGTGTATATGTTCTCATTGATCTGAAGAGATGTGTCAATGGCTAGCAATTATTATTTGTCGAAATATTATTTATCGGATACAAGACAGGGTTAATCAGTTGATATCATGCTTCCAGTTTCAATTCCAAAAGCCAAACCTTTACCCGTAAAAGTCATGCACCTGGTATTAAAACAGTATCCTTTAAAGCAAGCATAATTTCAAATGATCATACACATAATGTATGGAATAATAAGGAATTATTATTGTTATAGGATGTTCTGGTGCAAAGCGGAAAGGTATAGCTGCTAAAAGCACATGTGTAGATTAATGTGCTTGGGTAAGAATTATCTGTATTTATTATTTTTTTCGTCAAATCTACTTTGTATGCTTTTGTGAGTTTAAGAGTGATTTGTCAGACACATAAAGAGCCATACGTTGTACGGTGATACGCTTATCTGTGAATTTAATAGTGGCTTTTGTGAAGAAAAGAAGACACATGCATTGTGAACCTACGTCTTTGGCAATGATCGAGCCAGGTATTGTATAGCCCCGTATTACCTGAACAAGCAAGAATATTCAGCCAACAACACTGCTCATTTTATCTGGCCAACCAGTCAAAATAGGGTACAAGAACAAAGCAACAGCTTTTTAAATGGGAAATACAACAATAGTCAAATGTTATCAAAACCATTAGAGTACTGCCCGATTATGAAAACCGACTGTGGATGTATCTGATAATTTTTTTCAAACCAAATCCAAACCTCCATACTCAATAAAAGCTTCCTTGAGAAACAATGTCCAAATGAAGAAACACTGATCGATTGTTGTTTTATTGTGGGGCTTGTTTCCATACTTCTTACAAAAGCATTGCGTTTCAACGACATTTGCTTAAATATTGCTTTTATTTTACGTTTTAATGTTGTCCTTATTTGTGTTTCCGCTGTGATAGTGTTCTTGTTTTTAAGGGGTGGGGCGTGGTGGTGGGGTGGGAGTGGAGGTACTCCCGTATCTTGTCCCATCTCATCTACGCTCATACCGCTTGGCTCAGCATGCACTGCTCGATCTAAGTCCTAATTTCATTCTGCTGTCATACTTTGCCGATTGTACAGACACTGCAGGGAGTTTTTAGGTTTTCTTTTGAGGTTTTCCTTAGAAGGAACACGTGTGGCTATAGCAATGAAGTTCCTACCAGTTCATCAGGCTAAAGTGTCTAGAGCATTTACTGTGCAGCGAGAGAGAGAGAGAGAGAGAGAGAGAGAGAGAGAGAGAGAGAGAGAGAGAGAGAGAGAGAGAGAGAGAGAGAGAGAGAGAGAGCGTGATCAGAGAATATAGCTATTCTGATGGACACGTGGGGGAATTCGGGGGCTGTGATTGGATGGTCTCACACATCTCTTTTCCGTTCATCAAAGCATAATGCTACGGAAGTCGGCCATTTTTGCCAATATCCAAAAGCATATTGTCAATAACAAAGACGCATGTTTCCGGTTTACCCATCTGTACCACACGATGTTTCAACAGCATACACTGACAACTTGAAATTCTTCTCGGAAATGTTTTTCAGCTTTACAAATGTCGATAGCATACCCTTTCCTGCTAACTTCCCGATGAAACAGGACTAAACCAACTATTTTCTGTCCCTAAACACCACAAAATGCCCAAAGTCGAAAGATGTAGTTCAAACAGGGGGGTAAAACGGAACAGCCGTTGTTGTGTGCCTGTGTGAGCTCAGTTGCCGACTGAGACACACTTTCGCATTCGGTTTTTCTTACCTCGTAACTTCACACTGAATACCCCACTTCCCCTCTGAAGTATTGATGATCGACCCATGGCACTAACATTCATGTAGTCGTTTATAACTGAGGTTGAAAAATTCGCTTCATGACGAGACAAGTATAAATGCCATTCACCCAAATGAAAACTTCGCTGCCGTCTGCTCGCGTTGTACGGATTAGCTGTTCTCTTCTCCTCCCCTTGTTGCATCCTAGTTCTTCAGGTGTTTCTAGTTTCCCGTTGATGTTGTGTTTTGGTCTTCTTCATAAGTAGTCTTGTTCAAAATTAAAAAAAACTCAAACTTCTTTTTGTTACATACGAATGAACTTATGAAAAGCTGTTTAACAGCTGTGTTATCAAAACCTGAGATCAACGCATCGACGCAAAAACTGTCATTTTGTAAGTTTGGAACAACAAATCAAGGTCAGAACAGCTATATAATCGCTATTGTGTTTTCAGCGTAGCAATAGGGTCCGATATTTAGACTCGAACAAGTATAATGCGACTCGTCTTCGACACGTCGGCATTATACTTGTCTCGTCTAAATATCGAACCCTATTGCTACGCTGAAAACACAATAGCTGTTAATAATTAGTTCATTTACACCTGATAAAACTGAACAGATCGCTCATTAGGTCGATGTTCCCATATTTAAGAAGTAGGCTATTGGGAACACTTAGCATAGTCAACAGCAATCAGTAAAAGGTGTGCGGAACCAGTACCCAGGCGTCTGGGGATACAACAAGCATTGACATGAACCAACGACTTCTCCGATACATTTGAGGATGAAAGACGTGTGTTCATTCAAAAGCCTCCTCGCTCTTGATCTCTGGTGTCAGAAGACCGCTTTCTCATAACTTCCGGTTTCTCGTGAGTTTGTTATTTCGAGCGTTTACTTCTTCAGCTTGACAGACTTTGACATGAGTGCTAATTCTCTCTTGTTGATGATCTGCAATACATCCACGAACGAGCAATCTAACAATTGGTGCCCACTCTGTCCAATCATAGAAACACGCTTTCCTTCTGATTATTTAGACCGATTCTGCATGTGTACTTCATTTTCCTCAAGGTTTTGTTATAAAATACATACTAACTTTCCCGCAGTGGGGCACTGCGGTTATGAAATTAAAGGCCCCTCCTGTTTTTGGAACCGCAGGAGCTTTCTAGTTTGCTGTTAGGTAGATTTTTGGTTCCTCTTTCCTGTCATGCTCTCTTTTTCTTCATGAATTCTTTTCTTTTTTCTGCCTTCTTGCTCATTCACCTGTATTTTTTCCAAAAATCTCTTCTCTTGCCGCTTGTCTCGCGATTCATGTATAGTTTAATCTGTTAGTGTTCTGATGTAAGTCCAGCAGTAGATAGGTTAAGCCTATTTTCACATACTGGAAACTGGTAATCTTCCAGTAGGTATTAATTTAGTTTTACTAAAGCCTGCTGGGACACAAGTAATGGGTTAGTGCATTTGTAAACAGGAATCGCTTGACAAGTGGCCCCCTTCATCCCCCCCTTCCTCGTCCTGATATGGCTCTGCGTAGTCGGCTGGACGTTAAGCAACAAATAAACAAACAAACAAACAAACAAACAAACTAACTTTGTTTTACTTCGGCAAGCTTATGTTACTTTTTGGATCGTCCTGCTATGACAAAACGAATGTTTTCTGCTTGTTTGTTTAATTTCGGCATGCTTTGTTGATCGATTGGAACGCTCAGCATCAATTGTCGTGGCTGCTATTGCTGATTCTCATACTACCCCCCCCCCCCCCCCCCCCCCATGTGTACCTCTTTCCCCTGCCTCCTCCTCCGACTCCGAGTACTACACATGTCCGCTTGGTGTTGTCATGTTCTGAAGAGTTGCTTACTTAAGGCGTACCGTGTTGACATTTGTACTGATGCTACTAACAGTGATCGTAAATAAGATGTGATGGTGAAACATGGCTATTTCTTATGTTTAAATTCTAAAACTTACATATGGGCGTTATGACTGTGCACCTGAAGAATTCGTTGATGCTTTCTACTGGTGCTTTGGAGCCTTAATAAAATATGAAAAATATGCTATTCTGTCAATGTCAAAGTACTATGTGAGGTGTGTGTGTGTGTGTGTGTGTGTGTCTGTGTGTGTGTGTGCGTGTGTGTATGCGCGCATGTGTGTGCGCATGTGTGTGTGTGCGTATGCGTGCGTGTGTATGTACGTGCGTCTGTGCGTGAGTGTGTAAGCGTGTGTGTTCATGCGTGCGTGCGTGTATGTGTGTGTGTATGTGTGTGTTGTTGTGTGTAAGATGTCTGTATATCTGTGTGTCTCCATATGTTTGTCAGCGCATGTGTGTGTGTGTATGTGTGTGTGTGAGAGAGAGAGAGAGAGAGAGAGAGAGAGAGAGAGAGAGAGAGAGAGAGAGAGAGCGAGAGAGAGAGAGAGGAGCGAGAGAGAGAGAGGAGAGAGAGCGAGAGAGAGAGATCGAGAGAGAGGAGAGAGAGAGCGAGAGAGAGAGAGGGAGAGAGAGAGCGAGAGAGAGAGAGGAGAGAGAGAGAGAGAGAGAGAGAGAGAGAGAGAGAGAGCAAGTAGAAATGAAAGAAAAGGAAAGAGCACCGATATTTGCAAAGGAAAGTCACGAAGGAAAGATAATTAAGTGTAAAAAAAAACTAGACGGTAACAGAGACGCAGACATTGGTAAGCTTGCGACATCAATAACTTTACCATCATAACGAGTCCCACCCTTCTCGAATATCAAGTGAAATGTCACTTAAACTATTCTAGTTAACAAGCAGAAAACATGTATTTTCTTTTGTATTTGTAGACCTATCAGTGTATGCTTGAAAGAGAGACATATCACAGCGGCTCGTGATTGTGTTTTGAGAGTTTGATGAAGTTTTCTTGACTTTTTGAACACTTTGGCTCACATTACAGTAATGATTTGAGCAAACTTCTCGTCATGGTTATTGACATCGCGACTGGCAGTCCACATGTCTTCATCTCAATGTGCTGAGCTGTGCTGTTGACTCTGTCAGAGAAATGCGTGTATAAAGCGCCGTTCACATGGAAGATCTTCAACCAACTTTCAAGCAGCATTAGTTGGTTTGAAGTCACTCAGGAGTCGCTGAGACCAACGTCGGTGAAAAGTCTAGCATGTTAACGGCCCAGACGACAGACAAACCAGACATCGGATCTCGAGAAGAAAGAGACGAGATGCACCAACGAATTGCGTTCTTCTTTGAGGCGTTACATATACAGAGACAGACAAACCAGACATCGGGTCTCGAGAAGAAAGAGACGAGATGCACCTACAGTTCACGTTTTTACACCCCCGGTATAGGGGTGTGTATAGGTTTCGGTCGATGTGTTTGTTTGTTTGTTTGTTTGTTTGTTTGTTTGTGTGTTTGTGTTCGCATATAGATCTCAACAATGAACGGACCGATCGTCACCAAACTTGGTGAACAGGTTCTATACATTCCTGAGACGGTCCTTACAAAAATTGAGACCAGTCAAACACACGGTTAGGGAGTTATTGGTGGATTAAAATTATTCAAGGACTTATAGAGGGACATATTAATGGTCAAAGGGAAATAACCATTCTCACTCAGTCACTGCCACCAACTGAGAAGGTTATTTCCCTTTGACGGGGGTGTTTTTCCTACCTCGGAGGAATTTCTTGTTCTTTGAGGCGCGACAAATAAAAAGCCGGAAAGACGAGACAAAGGGTCTGAAGAAGAAAGAGACGAGATGCGCCTACAGTTCACGTTTTGCTTTGAGGCGTTACAAATAGAGAGACAGACAGACCAGACATCGGATCTGGAGAAGAAAGAGACATGGCACGAGTTCGTATCACTTGTAACTTTGTGTTGTTTCACAAAGCGTTCACGCGACACAAAACAAGTGGAAGATCAAAGTTCGTTGCGATCGTTCTCCTTGCCTTGTTAACCTTCTCTGAGTGTCTGAGCTTCTTCTTTTTTTAAACCAGCATGAAAGATATTGTTGAAGCTGAGCATGTTTTGAACTTGGGTCGCTGCCTTTTCAAACGCTGTCATGTCCTTTGCATCTACGCTATACAAAACAGAGAAGAGTTTCTTCGCCCAGAGCAACATTCTGTGATATTTTCTTCTTTGGCATCGATCGAAAAATAGATATGTCAACCTTTCGCATCCGACCTAGAGCAAAGAAACACGGTGTCTATTGATAAATTATTCTTACCCTTTTCCTGAAAAGGTCAACATAAGTATAGTCAGCAGAACACATAAACTTCTGTTGCTCCGGTTTGAACGCTATTTAGGCACTGTGGGTGCGATAAATGCATGTTGGCGGGATTAATGTTGAAGACTAAGCAAGAGTTTAGTATTTTGTGCATACTGCCATTGTTCAAACAACCACAGACTACCATACAGCAAGAGTTTAGTATTTTGTGCATACTGCCATTGTTCAAACAACCACAGACTACCATACAGCAAGAGTTTAGTATTTTGTGCATACTGCCATTGTTCAAACAACCACAGACTACCATACAGCAAGAGTTTAGTATTTTGTGCATACTGCCATTGTTCAAACAACCACAGACTACCATACAGCAAGAGTTTAGTATTTTGTGCATACTGCCATTGTTCAAACAACCACAGACTACCATAAAGCAAGAGGAGCCGGGAATCATTCTGTATGGAGGAGAGTCATCGTGAGAGAGAGAGAGAGAGAGAGAGAGAGAGAGAGAGAGAGAGAGAGAAAGAGAGAGAGAGAGTGAGAGAGAGAAAGAGAGAGAGACAGACACACAGACAGACAGACAGACAGACAGCCAGACAGAGAGATACACCGAGGAAAAAAAAAGAGAGACATAGAGTGACAGACAGACAGGGAGACACTCACGCATACACAAACAGGTTGGCAGACGGAGATATAAACCGTGAGAGACACACAGACACATATATACAGCTTGTCTGACAGGCTGTCTGTGTACTCCAAACAGCACGAAAGAACATTCATTCAAAGTTAGTCTCCCAAATCTGTTTCGATTTCTGAGGGTTCTTCACCGCATGAAATGGCTGATGCCCAAGAAGAAATAAAAATACATTTTAGCAACGTGAACATATAGGACAGGCACTCGATAAATCGAACTGTTCTAAAGATAGTTCGGTTTTCTCAAACTGCAAAAAGTATTCCCTCTACTGAGAAGAATTGAGTCTTTAAGAATGTGGACACAGAAAATCCATGGGTATAATAACAAGTCTCTCCCACATCTCTACTTCCCCTGCAGTGAGCATTTCAAGATGGTTTGATGTTGACCAAAAATGCGCCATCAAAGGGGTTTAACTACTTGACTTTAAACAGAAATCCTCTTTTATTGTGGGGACTCGAACACCCCAAAGACTCGTAAGTCCTTCTCATTCCAATCTCAACATCACACCATCGGCGATCTTCACCGAAACACAACTCAACAAACATACATCTCCTATTGAAAAAGCTCCCACCAGATACCCGCCGGTTTGTTGGCGTTTGGAGAATTAGTCTCACGGTCGGATTTTGTGTGCGAAAACATAACCTGGTGCGTTGCAAGCTGGTTTGATGGAAGAAACAAAATATCCGCTCTTGCGCGGGACATTCCCCCTGCGGCCATGTTGCCTTCAAAGGGAAGTAATGAGGCGGCATCGCGCACCACCACAACACTGATTACAGAAGCTATCGGGGCTCAATCCCTACATGATGCCCTGCGAATGGTTGTCAAATCACAAGGGAGAAAAGAAAAGAGAGAAAGAGAGACAAAAAAGTAAAATAGAAAAAAAAATTGGATATAAAGGTAAAGATACACACGCCCTCACGCACTCAGGCACAAACGATACACACACGCACGTTCATTCGCACAAGCGCATAATATAATATACTATGGGAGATTTTATAGATCGCTTGACGTTCTCTAAGCGCTTTACAATGAATTGGTGAGAGGTCAAGGCAGGTGAAGTAGCCCGCACGTTGAACATCTCTCATGCTGGGTATTTTCGTGTTTCTATAACCCACCGAACTCTGACATGGATTACAGGATCTTTTCCGTGCGCTCTTGGTCTTGTGCTTGCGTGTATACACGACGGGGGTTAAGTCACTAGCAGGTCTGCACATAACTTGACCTGGGAAATCGGAAAAATCTCCACTTTTAACCCACCAGGCGGCAGCGACCGGGATTCGAACACACGACCTTCCGATTAGGAGGCCGACGTCTTACCACCCCGCCACTGCGCCCGTATACGCACTCACAAAAATAAAAAATGCGAAGAAGACAGCAACAGTTCGGTTGGAGTCAAGATATCACACACTACACTCCAACATAGGCCAGCTGGTATGAGAGGACGTTAAACTCATTTAGTCAGTCAGTAAATGAATGAAACAACCAACTGTATTGATCTTAGATATTACATAATTGTAGATCGACCTTTGCTTATAGACATGGTGGTCTACAAGTCTGTCAGGCATTACAGGTCCGTCAGTTTTGAAATCGTAATACTTCATTTGAAAATGACCACAACAACCAGGAAAATGATAAGTATCTGTTCAATCCCTTCTGTTCTTCAATCTCGTACTTTCTCATGTAAAACTCCCCCTTGAAACTAATCAGATACGCAAGACGAAGTTTCACGCCTGTCTTGACAAGACAGATGAAGATCTTCACAGTGACATAAACATCACAAAGTGTCCACAAGCGTGTGACAAATCTTAACAATTGTCGCAGGAACATGCGCTCTCAACGATCCCTGTCCCGCCGCTTGCAACTCTGCATAATTTCGTCTTCAAATTCCTTTGTGCTTTTGCTTCGGTGCGTCCATTTTGATCCAGACGAATATTGATTGAGAGAATGTGACAAAAAGGCCTCATCTGGCAGATTTAGAGATGTGCAAAAAGCTGGTGCAGTCATGCAGCGAGAGATCTTCGTCCTTTAGGACACTGCGCAGATACCACTGGCGCGTGAAGCACGGAAAGAAGCGAAAGAATCAAGGCATTATTACCACAGGAAAGTTACGAAAAACGACAAGAAATAGAAAGACAAGTCGCATAAGGCGAAATTACAACATTTAGTCAAGCTGTCGAACTAACAGAATGAAACTGAACTCACTGCATTTTTACAGCAAGAGCGTATACTCGTAGCATCGTCAGTCCACCGCTCGATGCAAAGGCAGTGAAATTGACAAGAAGAGCGGGGTAGTAGTTGCGCTGAGAAGGATAGCACGCTTTTCTTTATCTCTATTCTTTTTAACTTTTTGAGCGTGTTTTTAATCCAAACATATCACATCTATATGTTTTTGGAATCAGGAACCGACAAGGAATAAGATGAAATTGTTTTTAAATCGATTTCGGAAATTTTATTTTAATATTAATTTTATATTTTTAATTTTCACAGCTTGTTTTTAATCCGAATATAACATATTTATATGTTTTTGGAATCAGAAAATGATGAAGAATAAGACGAACGTAAATTTAGATCGTTTTAAAAACAAATTATATTTTTTACAATTTTCCGATTTTTAATGACCAAAGTCATTAATTAATGTTTAAGCCACCAAGCTGAAATGCAATACCGAAGTCCGGCCTTCGTCGAAGATTGCTGGGCCAAAATTTCAATCAATTTGATTGAAAAATGAGGGTGTGACAGTGCCGCCTCAACTTTTACAAAAAGCCGGATATGACGTCATCAAAGGTATTTATCGAAAAAAAGAAAAAAAGTCCGGGGATATCATTCCCAGGAACTCTCATGTCAAATTTCATAAAGATCGGTCCAGTAGTTTGGTCTGAATCGCTCTACACATACACACGCACAGACAGACAGACATACACACACACACACACACACATACACCACGACCCTCGTCTCGATCCCCCCTCTACGTTAAAACATTTAGTCAAAACTTGACTAAATGTAAAAAAAAGAAGGGAATAAGAGTAGGAAAACAAAATAAGATGAAGAAGACGGAGAGGCAAAGAGAAGAGAGGAACAGGACAAAGTAAGAAACGAACAAGTCGCGTAAGGCGAAATTACTACATTTAGTCAAGCTGTGGAAATCACAGAATGAAACTGAACGTAGTCCGCCGCTAGTGCAAAAGGCAGTGAAAGTGACGAGCCTGTTTGGCGCGGTAGCGATTGCGCTGTGCTTCATAGCACGCTTTACTGTACCTCTCTTCGTTTTAACTTTCTGAGCGTGTTTTTAATCCAAACATATCATATCTATATGTTTTTGGAATCAGGAACCGACAAGGAATAAGATGAAAGTGTTTTTAAATTGATTTCGACAATTTAATTTTGATAATAATTTTTATATATTTAATTTTCAGAGCTTGTTTTTAATCCAAATATAACATATTTATAT
>NC_090245.1:95751042-95753542 GCF_037325665.1 Littorina saxatilis
AGGTTTCAGTCTGGAGGGAAGCAAGGAGCAAGAAGCAAGAAGGCATAAAACCGGCACTAAGGGACACACGCTTTCACTGATCAGACACAAATCCGCCCAGAGAAAACCACAAAGAGGATTTGGGGTTGGACGGGGAGGGGGACTGTCCTTGAGGGGAGGGGAGGTGGTGGCATGTAGGAAATAGGGATGGAGTTACGAATGAATGGGGCGAAAAGACGTAATAAACGCATAACCAATATCTTTTTTTGTTTTAAGGATAAGACCTTATCAAAGTATTTTGTTAAATTGTGTCTAGCTTTCTTTGAAAAAGAGAGTGATGTTTGATTACGTTTAATATCAGAGAAGGTTTGAAATGCGAGTTTTTGTCACCTATCCATTCTGATATTCTCATGAATGTGTTTTGGGATTCCTCTTCAAACGTTGTATTCATGTGTGTGTGTGTGTGTGTGTGTGTGTGTGTGTGTGTGTGTGTGTGTGTGTATGTGCGTGCGTGTGTGCGTGTGTGTGTGTGATTATGTCTGTGCGCGTGTTGTCAGTGTTTGGGAAAAGAAATATTAAAGAAAAGAACACAACAACACAACCCAAAACAGTCTTATTTCTAGACATGAACGAAGCATCGCGTTTACTTGAACTTAATGACCATGAAACAATCTAGTACATGTTCTGCAATAGTTGTGGTTTTCTTTCCAGAGATACATTGCTCTGCAAATGTATTCCTTTGTAGTTACTGATTATATTCCTTCAATTGGGTTCATTGAAAGCCTCCTCCAAAGTATACCAGGTTTTTAAAATCCATTTTTGTTCTCATATTCTTTAATTATTTTTGTCTCTGAAAAATTCGTGTCTTCGGGACATAGAGCTCTGATCAAACACAGACCAGGTCGTTGACAAAAATGTAGACACTGATCAACGATACTCAGTGGGGTTAAGCAGACAATACAACATAAACTAGGAAATAGGGAGCCCACAGCAGAAACACATCCTCAATAATACACTCTAACTAGCAAACGCATTGATTTGAACCGCTAGTGTCATAATACACCCCAGACAACTCGAACCAACGAGAAATAGCAAGCAGAAAACGAAACATCGACATCGAGAACTAAAGGGAAATTGCAAGCAAAAAAAGAAAAATCGATGTTCTTTTCTCTCTGTCTCTGTCTCTAATTCTCTCTCTCTCATTCTCTCTCTCTCACTCTCTCTCTGTTTCTCTCTGTCTCTCTCTCTGTCTCGCTCGCTCTCTGTCTGTCTGTCTCTCTGTCTGTCTGTCTGTCTGTCTCTCTCTCTCTCTCTCTCTCTCTCTCTCTCTCTCTCTCTCTCTCTCTCTCTCTCTCTCTCTCTTCCTCTGATGACCTCTAGGGCATGCGAGCGAGTGCAGTATGAGCGAAATGCGTGTGTAGAATAATTGTTGCAAATCGAACACATGTAATCTGTTCGCTATTGATCCTGACCAATAATTTGCCACAGAGATCGATTTCCTCTGGAACCTCGCCACTCCGTTATTTTTCAAGGCCCAATGAGGATTGGCAGGGTATTTTTTCAGCATGAATTAGAAAACATTGAACTCAAAGATTTCTTGCTGGTTTGCCGTGTCTCTTACTTCTAATCAGCTCGAGTCAGTGTGTCCAATCTATTTTTGTACTCTTGTTTCTGTATCTTTGGTTCTGGACGAAACACAGAATTGACGTAAATAGCGCACTTCAAACTATATGACCTAAAGAAGAAGACTGGATTCAGAAAAAAAGTTCTAGGAATAATCAAGCGCAGAAATGAGAAGAAAAAACAATCAATAAGAAATTAGATAACTAAAAACAAACGAACACACACGGGTGAACTTACGCTCGCTCACATGAACATACAAACGCACAAACCCACAAACAAACATACCAACCAACAAACAAACATACCAATCAACAAACAAAAATTACCACACTTATAATATCCTCTCTTTGAGTAATTGCATCCGCGGTTGCTTCATTTCACGCCAGTTTGTAATTACAAACGTTGACTTCGAAGACATCGTTACAGAGCCTATACAAAAGAAACCAGAAAACGGAAATCCATGAGAAATCCATTTGCCATTAGGCAACGAAAACCAAAGCAAAATATATGTGAAAGAGACTCGTTTATGCTTCAAAAGACAAGCATGAAAAACAGTTATGACATAGAGATGGTAGCTGACCGAAAATGACCAAAAGGTTAAAAAGCTTCCAGCCTATGTAAGCACCCACACAAAGGAAAACTTTCTTCTTCCTATGAATATAAAATGACAGCTGGCATACACGGCTATTCACAACGGCTTCGGTATCAAAGAAAAATGTGATACCAAATGTCAAATGAATTAACCGGAAGTTATGTTGGACGAATGTGACTGTACATCAAACATAACACAATCACTTCAATTTCACACCATCTTTGTCGACTGGAAGACTGGAAGACGCCTGAACACAGAATGACAAACATAGACACAAACAGAGTAAACGGAGAGACAGAGATAGAG
>NC_090245.1:95758542-95771042 GCF_037325665.1 Littorina saxatilis
TTGGTAGCTTGTTGTCAGACCAGCACTTTGTTGTTGGTCCTCGGGGAGCATATCGCCTTTTGTCTCATATTTATCAACCGCGGCCTTCGGCCTTGGTCGATAAAGATGAAACAAAAGACGATAATTTTTTATGGTCCCCTTGGACCAACAAAAAAGCTGGTCTGTCAACAAGCCACCAAACATATTATAATGTTCATGTCTGTCTGTCTGTACAGAGTGTGTTAGAGTGTAATGTCTGGTGATTGTCTCTGTCTGTCTCTGTGCCTGTTTCTTTGTCTGTCTATGTGCCTGTTTCTCTGTCTGTCTCTGTGCCTGTTTCTCTGTCTGTCTCTGTGCCTTTGTCTTTGTCTGTCTCTGTGCCTGTTTCTCTGTCTGTCTCTGTGCCTTTGTCTTTGTCTGTCTATGTGCCTGTTTCTTTGTCTGTCATTGTATGCGCAAGGCAAAATGTGTGTGAGCGCGTCTGGTGATTATCCCTGTCTATCTGTCTGTCTGTCTGTCTTTCTATCTGTCAGGCGGCCTGTCGTTATGTCTGTCTATCTGTCTGTCTGTCAGGCGGCCTGTCGTTATGTCTGTCTGTCTGTCTTTCTGTCGGGCGGCCTGTCGTTATGTCTGTCTGTCTTTCTGTCAGGCGGCCTGTCGTTATGTCTGTCTGTCTGTCTTTCTGTCGGGCGGCCTGTCGTTATGTCTGTCTGTCTTTCTGTCGGGCGGCCTGTCGTTATGTATGTCTGTCTGTCTATCTGTCGGGCGGCCTGTCGTTATGTATGTCTGTCTGTCTTTCTGTCGGGCGGCCTGTCGTTATGTATGTCTGTCTATCTGTCTGGCGGCCTGTCGTAATGTCTGTCTGTCTTTCTGTCGGGCGGCCTGTCGTTATGTATGTCTGTCTATCTGTCTGGCGGCCTGTCGTTATGTATGTCTGTCTATCTGTCTGGCGGCCTGTCGTAATGTCTGTCTGTCTATCTGTCGGGCGGCCTGTCGTTATGTCTGTCTGTCTTTCTGTCGGGCGGCCTGTCGTTATGTATGTCTGTCTGTCTATCTGTCGGGCGGCCTGTCGTTATGTCTGTCTTTCTGTCGGGCGGCCTGTCGTTATGTATGTCTGTCTGTCTATCTGTCGGGCGGCCTGTCGTTATGTCTGTCTATCTGTGTATATGCCTGCTGGTTGGTTGTTGGTGGTTAACGTCCCTGCAACCTAGTTTGCTGTGCGGAACCAATTGGATTTTGTTTCTGTTCTCAGTTTACATTGTGGTTTCTGTTCTCAGTTTACATTGTGGTTTCTGTTCTCAGTTTACATTGTGGTTTCTGTTCTCAGTTTACATTGTGGTTTCTGTTCTCAGTTTACATTGTGGTTTCTGTTCTCAGTTTACATTGTGGTTTCTGTTCTCAGTTTACATTGTGGTTTCTGTCTTTGGAACTATTTATTTACGTGTAGGTCTAGTACAGCTAAACGAGAAGTTATCTGTCTGTCATTGTTTTACACATTGCAGTCGTTGCTCAAGTATCATAATATGATATAGAGGATTGGGGCGGATGGCCGAGTGAACTCTGTACCACATCGTACGCTTCAGCTATGTCGTTTGGAGCCATGTTCTCGTACTTACTGATCGTCCACTCTATTGCTTTTCTTTGACAACTGGTTATGTGGTCCTTCAGATCAGTATGTAAAGGAATGACACTTTGCGGTAATGGGGTTTTGTAGAAAGGGAATATAGCGGTAATCGGGTTTGACAGGAATAATTGTCTATGCAATTGGGCATCAGGCAATTTCTGGATTCGCCAAAATGAATCTGGCCTGAGTGGAGCATCGGTAACATACCTTCAAGGAAGTAGGATATTGTCTCCTCCAAAGGGAAATAGGTTAGATAGCGTATAACCTATATAGAATGTATCTTATGATGATAACAAGTCCTTGTAGGCCTAAAGATATCGATATTGTCTCCTCGGAAGGAGGTTAGGTTTGATAGCTTAATAGCCTGTAAACAGTGTATCTGGTGGTAATAGCACATCCTTGTACATATATCGCGGTTGAAAAAATGGCAGAAATGTCGAAACTGTCTTGTGGTATGTCGCAATTATAGAATAAATACAATTGCTGGTCACAGATAAGAAGATGGTGGCAGTGCATTGCATGCCGTCAACAGCACGTCACCAAAATGAGATGCCATGTTAGCAAATAAGGCGACATTTAAATGTAAAAACAACTGATGTCGAGCTGTTGGTACGCCGAGGCGTGCTGTTACCCCATGTACAAACCTGGGTGGATCTGTGGTAATCTTCAATGATCATTAAAACCTTAAAATCGTTGTCACGCTGCCACAAACATGACCACGACATAAGCATGTCTAGTTATTAGTTCGATTCTCACGAGTGTATGAACAGGCAACGCTAATATTGATAGGAACATGTAAAATGCAGCAGCGTTTGAGAGTGCGTATCATGGAAATTGCTAGGATGTTTTTGGGAAGTGTGTTTCGTTGTTTGTTGGATTATTCACGTCGCTTTCATGTCACTGAAACTGCAATTAACAGGAAAGGCATGTAGTCGTTGTGCTATTGTTGCCTGAAGTCAGAAAGCAATTACAACATATTGAAAACGGACAAACAACAAACACATTCGCTAACAGTAAAGCTCAATACAGGCAGCCAAGTATCACAACAGAGATATTTCAAATGACTCAAAAGTGTAGTTATAACTTCTGAAGGCACGACAAACAACAATGATGACAAGACTTAGAATAACCAACAAACGGTGTGTGGGAGTAATCAATTCATTAAGGTCGAACAAGGGAATAGGAAACGTGTCTACGGCAAAACCATCGACTACATGAATTGACATCTTTCTGCTTGTTTTTCTTTGTCTGTTGTGATATTTGGCTGCGTGTTTTGAGTTTTAGCGAATGTGTTTGTTGTTTGTCTGTTTTCAATATTTTGTAATTGCTTTCTGACTTCAGGCAACAATAGCACAACGGCTATATTACGCAAAATCGCCATGTTCCGGCTGTTGTATTTCTATTTTTGTGTTCGTTTTCAAATTTAAAAGCTAATGTATCAGACAATAAACGTTCTGCAGGCAATCTTCTCTTTCACTGTTTTTCTTTGGCATGTATTGTGTGTTTAGTTGATTATGCCACAGGCTAATTCTGACCTGTTCTCTTATTTGTTAAAGTGCTCATGTTGTGCTAGTCTCGTTTTTCATGAACACGAATGTCTTAGCCCTAGATTGCAATTATGAACCCTTTCCAAGGTAAGCATTACATTTTACATCCAGAAGCTTCCTGCGCTCTCTCTGCTTTTACCGTTCTCTCGCTGTCTCTATGTATCTGTCTCTGTTTTTGTCTCTGTCTCTCTCTGTCTCTCTCTGTCTGTGTCTCTCTGTCTGTCTGTCTATCTGTCTGTCTGTCTCTGTCTGTCTGTCTGTCTGTGTGTCTCTCTGTCTGCCTGTCTGTCTCTCTCTGTCTCTCTTCCTCTGTCTCTCTCTCTCTCTGTCTGTCTGTCTGTCTGTCTGTCTGTCTGTCTCTCTCTCTCTCTCTCTCTCTCTCTCTCTCTCTCTCTCTCTCTCTCTCTCTCTCTCTCTCTCTCTCTCTCTCTCTGCCACTGCACATTTCTGATAGTAATGTAAGAAGTGATTTTTTTGCTGACGATTCTTCTCCTCATTCAAGTGGAAAGTCTGTTCCAGTAATAGAGTCCTTCCTTCAAACAGCTTTAAACGATGTAAACAACTGGTGTAGTGCCAATGCTATGCTTGTCCATCCAATAAAAACTAAAAGTATGGTAATTGCAACCAGACACAAACACCAGATTTCTCCACTCAAACTAAATCTTACTATTGGTACGCAATCAATTGAACAAGTTCAACAGCATCGCGTTTTAGGGGTAATTATTGATTGTGAATTCAAGTGGCAGGCACAATTACAGCATATTTGCAAGAAAGTAGCCAAGAACGTTTTCGTCCTATCCAAGTTGAAGCAATTTACGGACAGAAGGACTCTGGAAATGTTCCACCATGCTCATGTAATGCCTGACATTAATTATGTTTCGACGCTCTGGGATGGCAGCAGTGATGTCCACTTGAAAAAGTTAGACTCTTTCTATCGTCGCTCGGCTAAACTCATCGTAAAGGATAATGCCTCAACAAAAATGAAATTAAAAATGCTTAACTTTCTTCCACTGGAAAAGCATCTCAAGTTAAACAAAGCCATTTTCATGCATAAATTGTATTACGGTAAAGTGCCGATTTACATTACATCATTATTTGATAAAGCTACCGACAGATATGGGTCGGTCAACTTGATCCCACCGATTCCACGAATTGACCTTTATAAGACCAGTCTTGCTTTTTCGGGTACATCAGTTTGGAATTCACTTCTATCATCCGTTAAGCACTTAAAGTCATTAAACAGTTTTAAAAGGTGTGTTAAAAACACTTAATGTCTGAGTAGTTTAACGCCTTTTGATTTACCACACTTAGTATTACGTCAAAGATATGCTGTGCATTGTATATTCTGAACATATTTGGCTCACGTAAGTGTAGCCTATGCGATCGTAACTTTGTCTGTCTGTGCGTGCGTGCGTATGTGCGTTTGTGCGTGCGTGCGTGCGTGCGTGTGTATGTCTGTGGTAGAAACTCTAACATTTGAAGACGTCACATTACATTGACGTCACATTATGACGTAAGAGGGTTAGACGTCACGCGAAGGAAGTACTGAAAGTCTCGGTCATTATTATTTTGAGCGGGCCGAGACTAGTTGGCAGTCGTGTCCCTGTAAGTAGGCTACATGCAGACAGACAGATCTAGATCTAGTGTCTCGCTTTCTTGCACAGTTTCACCTATGCTCTTTCTGTGTGTGTGTGTGTGTGTGTGTGTGCGTGTGCGTGTGCGTGTGCGTGTGCGTGTGTGTGTGTGTCTGTGTGTGTGTGTGCGTGTGTATCTGTGACGGAGTGATTGAGTTTGTGTTACTGTTTGTCGATTTCTTACGTGAGCCTTGATGGCTTCGCCTCTTGTTTTGTTGTACTATTGCTACATGTTTGATTGCTACCAGCTTGTACTTATCATTACCTGCATAGTATGCATTTGATTCTATGAATAACCACATATATGTATGCTCGTCATGCCTCATCTTCATCATCATCACCATCATCATCATCGTCATCTTTATCATCACGTGCTGAAGTTTTCCGACCTCCTTTTGTTGGTTAGCTTTTTAATTTTTATTTTTTTAATTTTATCATTGTGTATCTGTGCGTCCCAAGGACAGATTGTAAGAAAAGGCGTAGCCTTAAATCTTAATCCTTGTTAAATAAAGTTCAATTCAATTCAATTCTCTCTCTTTCTGTAGGTCGGTCTCTCTGTCTGTCTGTCTCAGTCTATCTGTCGGTCTCTCTCTCTCTTTGTGTGTCTCTCTCTCTGTCTCTCTCTCTGCCTCTCTCTATCTCTCTGTCTGTCTGTCTCTGTCTCTGTCTGTCTCTGTCTGTCTCTGTCTGTCTGTCTGTCTGTCTGTCTGTCTCTCTCTCTCTCTCTCTCTCTCTCTCTCTCTCTCTCTCTCTCTCTCTCTCTCTCTCTCTCTCTCTCTCTTTCTCTCTCTCTTTCTCTGTCGGTGTGTCAGACAATAAATCACATGTTCGTCTGTCAACTTGCCGGGCTAAGAACGACTTCATGACTGCAGACAAACACCATGCAGACCCGTTTGACAGGAGTCCTGCGAAAAGCAGGCCCTCTCAAGCAGAAGAGTGGCACGAATTGTTTTCCATACGTCTCCCGCAGTACAATCTCAATCAGTTTAGACCTGCTTCAAGTCGTGATTAGTTCTCTCAATGTCTCCTCAGCTCCGCTGAACATGTATAGGAGAGTTCCATCGTCTGCAATAACGATGGAGGGAAGCGGTTTGTCTCCCTTGAAGGATGTGAACAGTATGGCTGGCTGTCTAGCAAGTACGGTTGCCTGTCTGGAAGCTATGGTCGGCTGTCTGGAACAAAACGATGGTTTGCAGGGAACGTGGAGTGAATTAATATGCTGAAGAATGTTGTTGTACGTTGATGAATGTCAAGCTGTATGGTTGAACGGCTGTGTTGTTGAACGGCTGTGTTGTTGAACGGCTGTGTTGTTGAACGGCTGTGTTGTTGAACGGCTGTGTTGTTGAACGGCTGTGTTGTTAAACGGCTGTGTTGTTGAACGGCTGAGTTGTTGAACGGCTGTGTTGTTGAACGGCTGTGTTGTTGAACGGCTGTGTTGTTGAACGGCTGTGTTGTTGAACGGCTGTGTTGTTAAACGGCTGTGTTGTTGAACGGCTGTGTTGTTGAACGGCTGTGTTGTTAAACGGCTGTGTTGTTGAACGGCTGAGTTGTTGAACGGCTGGGTTGTTGAACGGCTGTGTTGTTGAACGGCTGTGTTGTTGAACGGCTGTGTTGTTGAACGGCTGTGTTGTTGAACGGCTGTGTTGTTGAACGGCTGTGTTGTTGAACGGCTGTGTTGTTGGAAGGCTTTGTATTTCCATCCAAGTATGCTTACTAGACATGAAGACATTTATTCATTACATTTAGTCAAGTTTTGAGACGGGGGAATCGAGACGAGGGTGTGGTGTATGTGCGTCTGTGTATCTGTGTGTGTGTGTAGAGCAATTCAGAGAAAACAACTTGACCGATTTTCATAAAACTTTGATAAATGTCTTTGATGACGTCATATCCGGCTTTCTGTGAAAGTTGAGGCGGCACTGTCACACCCTCGTTTTTCAAACAAATTGATTGAAGTTTTGGTCAAGCCAAAGTTATGGGATTGCATTTCAGCTTGGAAGCTTAAAAATTAGTTAATTAGTTTGCTCATTAAAGTTGTCATCAAAATCGAATTTTCAGAAGCAGATTAAAAAATGATTGCATTGTTTTCCTCATCTTCTCCTGAATTCAAAATATATAAATATGTCATGTTAACTCTAAAAATGTGCTCAGAATAAAAGAAAATAGGTTCAGTAAATACTACGGACGCGTGCTTCGCGGAGGCGAGCGTGACCCCTCTCGGTCTTTGGTGTGGTTAGCCAAGTCAAGTCAAGTCAAGTCAAGTTTTATTCCGATAAAACCCCGTGAGGGTACATGGAAAATTAAAAAACACAATAAAAACACATTTCATTCAACACCAAATAAAAGGAACTAAAACAAAAAGAAATCAGACTATGTACAGAAAAGGGAGTTGAGGGGTGAGGGAGAGCAAAAACAATACAAGAAACAATTCAACAATAATAATAATAATAAATAATAATAATAATAATAATAATAATAATAATAATAATAAAACACACAAAGTAATTACATACATTTCTTTACTATGGGAAATGGGGGGAAGGGGGAGGGGGGGGGGTGATGGGTGAGTTAACATAAGGACAAAGATACTATTACAAACAACACAAAACAGATAACGGAGTATAAAGCTAAAAGAGAATTAAATTTTACTCGCTTCTCAAACAGTCCATGACAAGTGTCATGAACTTTGCGAGTTTTAGCAATAAACTCTTTTTTGTAGTGGAAAAAAGCTCTCTGAATTTAACTGAATTGGGGCGGGCATAATAATAGCACCGTAACAACTGTTTTCTATAATTGGTAAAAAAAGGACATACAAAAATATAATGGAACTCGTCCCCAAGGTCACCTGATGAACATTTGTGACAGATTCTGTCTTGTCTGGGAATACTAAGAGTCCTACCTTTTTGTATAGGCAATTTATGATTCAGTGTTCTAAATTTTAAAACAGCGTTTGCTAAATTAACCGGCAGGATGGACAAGTACTTTTCAAACTCAAAATTCTCTTTATACATTCTATAATTATAATAAAACTCATTGTTATTTATTTCTGAATGCCAGGTTTGGACAAATTGGTCTTGTAGCCTATTTTTCATCAGTGCTTTGAAAGTATTAAAATAACCACCATCCGTTACATTATCGATAGTTTGATTGTGCCAAAAATCACTAAAGCCTAACTCATTTAGAACACCATGGACAGAAAGCAAATATTTTGACTTGTATACACCAGATTCATACATTTTAAACAAAAAACGATATGTCACACAAGAAAGTTTGTCAGAACCATTTGAAAATGCAAGTTTGTACCAAAAATTCAACATACGACATTTCGCTTGAATACTTACAGGGAACTGACCTAATTCATCCAAAACCATGTTTGTTGGTGTTGATTTGCCAACTTTCAAAATCATCTTAAAAAATCGTATCTGTAATTTGTTAGCTAGATCAGACATGTAAGGGCACCATACTTCAGAACCGTAAAGTAAAATAGGGACCACAGTTTTTTCAAAGAGGTCAATTTGGACATCAAGAGGCAAAAACAGTTTTCTAGTTTTACGTAATAAAGCAAACATGGCCTTGGAGGCACGGTCATACAAATTCTTCTGTGCAACAGTAAATTTACCATTGTAGCTAAATTTAATACCCAGGTATTGAAAATCATACACAATATCAAGTTTCCGACCATTGAATGTAAATGTCGGAACTTTTCTTACTTTCCCTCTTGAGAAAATCATTACTTTTGTTTTAGTTACATTCAATTTCAAAAACCAATCTTTACAATATCTGTCCATAATATCTAGAGCAATCTGCAAGGATTCTGGCGATTCAGCAAAAATAACCGTATCGTCAGCATACAACAAAATGAACAACCCATACAGAACGTTAATATCACTGTTGTCACAGTTTACATTTTCGGATTCACGTCCTAAGGTATTTAGAGCTGACTCCCGATCAAAATAATTCTTCAGATCGTTTAAATATACGGAAAAAAGCAGGGGAGACAAGTTCTCACCTTGTCTCACACCGGCAGAACAAGAAAAAAAGTCAGACAACTTAGTGTTCCACTGTACACAGGACTTAGCTTTAGAGTACATATCTTGAACAATCGTCAACATCTTACCACGTACACCACAATTTAACAATTTCTGCCACAAAAAGGAGCGGTTAACAAGGTCAAAAGCCTTTTCATAGTCAACAAAAACACAGTACAATCTCTTCTTTTTAGACAGGAAAAAGTCTATTATAGCATTCAGGGTAAAAATATGATCAGTCACACTATGGTCGGAACGAAAACCTGCTTGTTCTTCACCAATAGTGTTATTGGCATCAAAAAAATGAGTAAGGCGGTTGTTTAACAGACAGGTGAAAGCTTTTCCAAAACAGCTCAGGATGGAAATACCTCTATAGTTATTAGGATCATCCTTACTACCCTTATTCTTGAAAAGGGGCTTAATGACACCAATAGTCCAATCTTCGGGTACTTTGCCGGATACAAGGACTAAATTAAAAAACTTAGTAATAACTGACAAGAGATCTGCTGAAACATTCTTCAAAAATTCATTTGTTATAGTGTCTAAGCCACAAGCTTTATTATTTTTTAAGTTTCTGAAAGCAATTTTAACCTCTTCCTCAGTAAACAAGTCATTTAGTAAATATGTATCTATAGAAAAGGTACTTTGATCATTTTGCTGATCTGCAGAATTAGCATCATTGTCATCTGTCTTACCAAGACGTTTAAAATGCTCAAAAAATGCATCACAGGATACTTTAGCATATGTTTCTCTCTTGTCTTGGCTACAACCATTTATTATCTTCCAAAATGCCTTAGGATCAGAAAATTTTAAACTTGATATTTTCTTCATAAATTTTGATTTGTATTTTTTAAACGATACTCTAAGCTGCTTTTTGTATGCTTTACTTGCTCTGGATAGGTTATCTTTAGAAACTCTATTCCTAAGACGTCTCGCATTATTTTTTGCGTTAAAAAATTCTCTACGACTTTTCTCACATTGGGAATCAAACCAAGGGAAGTTATCATTTTTCCTTTTTTTAGTACAAGGTTTACCTTTTCTAGTGTTGTTCTTCAGAAGTCCAATATCCGAGGCAGCGTTTTTCATAATATCACAAATCTGAGAACAAAACTGGTCAATCTGAAGTTGCGACAATACACTGACATCATCTAGTTGTGCAGATAAAGTACAATCCAATTGTCTAATAATCTCATCTGCTTCTTTTAACTGCTCAGCAAATTTCATTTTACTGTCATCGAACCATTTCGGCCTGCCTACAAAATCAGAACTTTGTGTTTGTTCACAAGAAGAGTCACTTGCTTCCAAATTATCGTGATTTGAAAAGCCGAAGACAACAGAGATCGGGCAATGGATATCAGAATACAACTCACAGAAGTCAAGTACACAAAAATCAACAATAGTATTGATCAATGACACTGAAGCAATAACATAGTCTACCACACTACTTTCCTTGGATGTACATTTTCTGCTATTATCTGGTAGGCCTATGCGGCCGTTAATTATAAACGCGTCCATTGTTTTACAAAAATCCAACAATGCAAAGCCCATATTGTTTGTACCATTGTCATCAGACAACCGATCAGGCAACGGTGAAAAAACACAAGAATTATCGTCAACATCAACAGGATCGTCTTCGACATATTCACTGATAGAGCCAGTTCTGGCATTAAAATCGCCCAGCAGACAAAACATGTCAACATGCAAATTTACAATGTCGTTTTCAACCATGGCAAAAGAGTTCCTGTCAAAATAATCTGATCCCTCAGGAGGGAAATACACACACCCAAAAAGAACTTCATGGCCTAAGACACGTCGGTCAAGCTTAAAATATAAGACATCATTACAAAGTTCATGGTCGACAAAGCGATAGTTACAGGCAACAGCATCGTCAATGCAAGATTTTCTGTCAGAAGAATC
The DNA here is from genome assembly GCF_037325665.1 of Littorina saxatilis. NCBI lineage: Eukaryota > Metazoa > Mollusca > Gastropoda > Littorinimorpha > Littorinidae > Littorina > Littorina saxatilis. The sequence goes on from NC_090245.1 coordinate 95,769,269, forward strand.
AATAACTGTGACAAATTCAAGAAAACAGTTTTTGATGCATAACATAATTCCCCCAGATTTTTTTTTGAATTTTGAACGATTTTTATAAAACACAGTAAAACCAGGGATATTAATGCGGTCAAAATTATCCAGTTTACTTTCCGAAATTGCAACAATGTCATACTTAGTCAACAGCTCAAAGAAATCAGGACTTAAAAGTTTACTTACCGATACTATCTGATGGCTGAATGTTATCTCGGCGATGACTAGTTTGTGGTGTTGATCTTGGCTAAATGTTTTTATATCGCTTCACGCGACTTGTTTTTTTACTTACAGCCCTACGGGTTCTTTCTAGCTATGGTGCTGCTTGGTAACGTGATCGATAGCAACTGAGTGACGCGTGTTCTGGTTAGTTTGCTTGTTTCTGTTTTTCACTCTTTTCACCACAGCCACCTGTACAGGCTAATCACTCTTATCACCACAGCCACCTGTACAGGCTAATCACTCTTATCACCACAGCCACCTGTACAGGCTAATCACTCTTATCACCACAGCCACCTGTACAGGCTAATCACTCTTATCGGTAATAAATTATTGCAAGAGTTGGTATGGTGGTTTTTGTTATCCCTGTATAATGAGTTTAACAATAAAATCCAGAATGAACGTTTTAGACAGAAGAAAGGATGTTTGGATAATATTCATATTTCGCATTGTGCTTTCGTTCCTACACGTACCAAATGCAAAACTTCAGTGTCAATACGCTTTGGGATATTTGAGGGTAGTTTCGGGATAACCGTTTTTATACAACTGGTCCGCCCAACAAATGGTTGCGGGATGCGTCCGTAGCGTGTTGGCTTTGAAAATACATGTGCTTGTCACACCTCGCTTTCAGCCTTCACCGCTGGCTAGCCAAGCTGCACGCAGCACCGGCAAAAAGAGAGCAATCCGTAAGTCTCTCCTGCCAGTTAGCCTCTCCACAACAAGTCCTATGCAAGCTTAAAGCAATCCTCCATGAGGCGTTGGGTGGTAACTGATGACTTTATGTTCCCAGGCAGAATTGCAAGGGCGCGGAGGAGGTCTGGCCCTGAACATGCGGCACGCAGGCCCACCGGTGTGTGGACACGCCCTGGTGCCCATGAACCAAACCCCCAGGTATGGGTCACATACACTCCATGAGCTGCCCAGAAGTCGGAACGTGTTGACTGCATGAAGCCAGCGGGCAGACCTCCTGCAGAGTAACAAACGCAGGAGAAAACCAGACAGCACGCTTTTACCCATCATGGCCATACAACTGGTCCATTCTGCTATGTTGTGTGTCCATGTGAGAAGGAGCAAAGAAGGAAGAAGTTAGGACTGTACAGTACTCTGTTTCTGTCTCTGGCGTGCTGCCTCCAAGAGTTCAGTTATGCAAGATATAATCTCCAACAAACTATTGATTCAGAAAACGTGGTTCTGTTGGCTCTATTTTTTATGCATCCTAAACAATACTCACGTACTAAGCCTAGTCATCGATTCATCTTTTTGAGTTTGGATATTTTAAGAAACTTCCAGGTGCGTTGGACGCTCTCTGCCAATATAATGATATATTGAACTAAATATACGTAGCGGCCACATCATGTGTTAATACGCCATTTACTTAAACACAAAACTCTTCTGCTGCGTTTTTCATCAGGCCATCTTTCAGTCTCTCTGCAAAATAAAACAGAATTAAGATCGATTTCTTGAAAGGGCTGAGCTAAACGAAACTGTAAATTGTGCTATGTGTGTTAAAAAAATGTGTGCATACTTACTCGAT
>NC_090245.1:95776042-95810054 GCF_037325665.1 Littorina saxatilis
TTGAAAGTCTACCATGTGAACGGCACTTAAGGCATATACCTGGGCGAGATGCGCGTAATTAATTTCCCCTTCTGTCTAACCGCCATGCGATATGGCTGCTCAGGTGTCGGGAAAATAAGGCGGTCTGAGTTCTGGTCGGAATCCTTTTGTTCCGGCAGACATCGTGCAGACGATAACGTTGCGAGGAAATGCACACGGAATATGCCCATCTCTGTCTGCTTTCTTGGAGATAGCGGGTGTAGTGGCATTGGCTGACTGCGAAAGTATTGTGTTCATGTGTGCATTGAGTGTAATAACTATGTTTGTGTGTGTTTGTGTGTCTTTTTATGTGTCTGTATATGTGTTTATACATCGTGGTGTTTCTGTGTGAAGTATGTGCCTGCTTCTGTGACTGTGTCTGTGTCTGTCTGTCAAAAACTGCGAAGGCGAGTACACTGAGAGAACATTCACACTTAGAAATTATGCGTAAATTGACTGAACTGTCAGTATTGAAATTTAAGCCAGGACCAATATGTTTTAAGGATAAAACAGCAGCAAACAAATAATCAATCTATGAAACAAACCAGCAAGCAAACAAGCAAGCAAACAAACAAACACACAGACAAACAAAGTTAACAAACAAAGAAGCAAACACACAAACGAACAAAAGATAGATGAACTTGAATTGATAAGTAAACTAAAAAGCTTACAACGTAAACTAAAATACAAACACCACGGCAGTCTCTGAAAACTGAAGCAAAAAATGTGACTTACACCTTCGTTACAACAAAATTAGATAAAAACATTTGTACTGGGAACACTGTTTAGTCCATTTTTTAAATTATACATTAGTCAAACTTGTGTCCGATTTCTTCTGTGAAACTCTTGGACGGGAGAAGTCAAAGACAGAACAAGCAAATAATATTTTTCAGTATTTCCATGGCGATTCTACAGTGGTGTGGCTTGCCAGCCATGTACATTTCAATATGCGACTCTGGGCCTTGCTCTCACCTCATATCAGTCAGCCAGTTAAGCCATCCTTCCATCGATCCATTCGTCAGTCTGTCTGAATGTCTTTTCTTTACATTAGCCCACAGTCTACAAATCGTTAACAATTGTCTGGCAGAATCAAGCAAACGACCTTTCTCTTAATCACAACTTCAAGCAGTCGAAGGGTGGAGGCTAATTTCAAACCTGTACCTCGCCCATAAATTAACCGCGGTCGGCCATTTTATGAGATTGGTTCCTTGGAAAAAGATCTAGGGGAGATAATAGTCGTGGCTGGTGTAATTTCGTTGAATTATCGTTCCTGCTTGAATTGGAGGATTTCATGATAGATGATCGATTCGTCGAACTAAAGACATTGTCTAAGCTCAACAGATGGTTACTTGTGGATCTGATTAAATTTTATGACAAAAAAAGAAAGATAAACAAGTCGCGTAAGGCGAAATTACTAAATTTAGTCAAGCTGTGGAACTCACAGAATGAAACTGAACGCACTGCATTTTTTCACAATGACCGTAGTCCGCCGCTAATGCAAAAGGCAGTGAAAGTGACGAGCCTGTTCAGCGCGGTAGCGGTTGCGCTGGGCTGCATAGCACGCGTGCACGCTTTACTGTACCTCTCTTCGTTTTAACTTTCTGAGCGTGTTTTTAATCCAAACATATCATATCTATATATTTTTGGAATCAGGAACCGACAAGGAATAAGATGTAATTGTTTTTAAATCGATTTCGGAAATTTAATTTTGATCATAATTTTTATATTTTTAATTTTCAGAGCTTGTTTTTAATCCAAATATAACATATTTAAATGGTTTTGGAATCAGGAAATGATGTAAAATAAGATGAACGTAAATTTGGATCGTTTTATATAAAAAAAAATTACAATTTTCAGATTTTTAATGACCAAAGTCATTAATTAACTTTTAAGCCACCAAGCTGAAATGCAATACCGAAGTCCGGCCTTCGTCGAAGATTGCTGGGCCAAAATTTTAATCAATTTGATTGAAAAATGAGGGTGTGACAGTTCCGCCTCAACTTTTACAAAAAGCCGGATATGACGTCATCAAAAGTATTTATCGAAAAAAAGAAAAAAAACATCCGGGGATATCCTTCCCAGGAACTCTATGTAAAATTTCATAAAGATCGGTCCAGTAGTTTGGTCTGAATCGCTCTACACACACACACACGCACAGACAGACAGACAGACACACACACACACATACACCACGACCCTCGTCTCGATCCCCCCTCTATGTTAAAACATTTAGTCAAAACTTGACTAAATGTAAAAACAATGTTCATAATGATGTGACAAATCGACGTAGTGGATGGGTTTGAGCTTCATGTGAAACGTGGATAGTCAAACTAAAAGCTAACCAGAATGTAAATCTAATATGTGGAACCCTACCAAATAGTTAATCATTTACATACTTTCTATTCACAGAAAATGCACTCTCAGAAATGGAACGAACTTTTGACTTGCAGATAGTCATACACTGTAAATAGTCATATTAGCGTTCCGACCAGCACAAGGCCGTGGTTAGGTCGGGTAGGAGACACATGAAGCCTCGAGGACAAACACTCATCAGGCTAACATCGCACACAATCAACGCACATTTTTGTTAGTTATTTACGTCGCTTCGGTGCAAATATGGAAATGATCTCAGAATTTAAACCGAAATGAGGAAGAATATTACACTAAAAAGACGCCATTAAGATCTAATATTGCGTCAAATGAAAAGAGGCATAACAGCAGACTAAAGGATACGCATCAGACCTGATTTTGTTAGTCGATATTGATTACTTCTCCTTCTTCTTCTTGTTCTCTCTCCTTCTCTCTCCCTCTCTAACTCTCTCTGTTGCTCTCTATCTCAATTTCGCCCTCTCTCTTTCCAACCCTTTCTCTCTCCAAATCTCTCTCTCTCCTTCCATCCACCCCCACCCCTCTCTCTCTCTCTCTCGCTCTCTCTCTCTCTCCCTGTCCCTCTGTCTATCCCTCCCCCCTTTCCCTTCCCAACCCTTACCCCCCCCCATCTCTCTCTCTCTCTTTCTCTCTCTCTCTCTCTCTCTCTCTCTCTCTCTCTCTCTCTCTCTCTCTCTCTCTCTCTCTCTCTACCCGGAAGGAAAACAGAAATGTGATCAGGCATGGAAGCGTCAGATGGTGACAGGGACGGTGTGTCGCTTCCTGCTGTGTTGTGATATTACGCAAAGAAAATTGGTCCTGAGTTCGATACCTGCCACCCTCATGATTAGAGTCGACTGACGGGCAGATCGCAGCGTGCTGGCTTTATGTTGTTTGAGTTTCATGTCCTTGCTGATTTACATGGCTGATAGGAAAATGCAGTCGGCAGCAACGTGTGTTGCGAGTGCTGCTTTAGTTTCATGTCCTTGCTAGTTTACATGGCAGAGAGGAGAGCTAAAGTCGGTGTCAAAATGCGTTGTTTATGTTCTTCATGTTTCATGTTCTTGCTAGTTTACATGGCTGATTGATTGCTACAGCTGGCGTTAAAGTGCGTTAATTGTTTCTATCCTTCTAGTTTCACATCATGTTTCTGTTCTTCTAGTTTCACATCATGTTTCTGTTCTTCTAGTTTCACATCATGTTTCTGTTCTTCTAGTTTCACATCATGTTTCTGTTCTTCTAGTTTCACATCATGTTTCTGTTCTTCTAGTTTCACATCATGTTTCTGTTCTTCTAGTTTCACATCATGTTTCTGTTCTTCTAGTTTCATATCATGTTTCTGTTCTTCTAGTTTCACATCATGTTTCTGTTCTTCTAGTTTCACATCATGTTTCTGTTCTTCTAGTTTCACATCATGTTTCTGTTCTTCTAGTTTCACATCATGTTTCTGTTCTTCTAGTTTCATGTTCTTGCTCGTTTACAAGGCTGATATGAGAGCTACGGCTAACACACAGACACATACGTACTCACAGGCAGACAGACAGACAAACGTTAAACAGACACAATAATATACGCATCCAAGCACACGGACGTTTACACGCACGCACGCACGCACGCACGCACACACGAACGCACGCACGCACGCACGCACGCAAGGACGCACGCACACAAGCACCATCCCACACACACACACACACACACACACACACACACACACACACACACACACACACACACACACACACACACACACACACACACATAAATTATGAAAGATCCTTTGCCTGGATCATTACTGGTTTCTAATCACCTTTAATACTTTTATATCACATTCATTTACCAGTAATATCTCACAGTTCTGCTACTTAAGTAAATAACGTTCAAGACCGCTGGTATCAACGATGAAGACAGGTGATTGCAGACGACAAAGAGGAAGAGATTGCGTCAGGAATAATGTTGCTGGTAACTGTGTACAGGTATTGGTATTGGTATCGGTATCATATTGTATCATATTGTATCATATTGTATCATATTGTATCATATTGTATCATATTGTATCATATTGTATCATATTGTATCATACTGTCCTGCGAGGTTACCCTTGTAGACATTCGGGCTGTTTTCTCACTGGGGAAAGCAAACTGCCATACAGTACGACGCTACCCTTTGGTATTCATGTTTCCAAGGCCTAGCCTAGCACTTTCGCTGTGAACTCGTGATCTTGATCGTGCGCACGTGCGCACCAGAGGGGTGTTCGAACATCGAGTAGGATGTGCACAACGTTGACTGTGAGAAATAAATCCCTGGTGGAACGCGACCACTGATTTCTAGCCAGAGCCGCTACCGACTAAGCTATTTCCCAGTCTTTGACGAGGAGGATACATTCAAGTCTTCGTTGCTGACCATATCATTTTAACAATCAAAGACAACAACAAACAAACTATCAAACAAACAAATACACAAACAAACAAACAAACACATAAAATAACAGACGAACAAACAAACACACACACACACACACACACACACACACACACACACACACACACACACACACACACACACACACACACACACACACACACAACTAAAAACTTTTTTTTAGATAATCCTGATCGTTAATGTTTCTAAAGTTACAAAAGCATGCCCGGCTGCGAAGTTATAGGTCCATAAAGCGAACATGAAAACTGGGAAAGGCCCCCAGCCGTGAAAGCAATATGCAAGCCGCCAGTACGTCATCTAACATGGACATGATCATATTGGCTTCCAGCTGAGTTTTGCGCGGAAATTAGATGAATATCATAACTATAGCGCATCACTGCAGGTAGCAGTGATGACACCATTTATTTTTTACCCAAGCTTCAGTAATACAGATCATAGAGAGGCTTTGTCTTCCGCTATATCTGTCTGTCAGTGCGTCTCTCTCTCTCTCTCTCTCTCTCTCTTTCTTTCTTTCTCTCTCTCTCTCTCTCTCTCTCTCTCTCTCTCTCTCTCTCTCTCTATATATATATATATATATATATATATATATATATCTCTCTCTATCTCTCTTTTTTTTTCTCTCTCTCTCTATCTCTCTCTCTCTCTATCTCTCTTTGTGTGGAATTCTCTCCCGGAATCAGTTCGAGTCCCAACAAGTCTCAATACTTTCAAAAAACACCTCTCATTACATTTAATGTCAAATTACGAAAAGTCACAGTGATGGAAGACTTCGTTCTGATTATTTTCATATTGATCATATCTGTCCATAAAGCATCAGTGTTTCATAACGCAAGAATGTATGTATAGCCTACAACGTGTATATAGTCATGTGAATAGTTTTTCTGCCTTTTTTTATTTTAATTTTTTTAATTTTTTTTACTGTCATGCTTATCTTTTGTAATTGTTTTACGTTTGTATATATATATATTTAAGATTAGAATAGTCCCTCTCTGGGCGAGGGCTGGTTGAAAAGAAGCTCGTTTATATTGCTTATGCCACAACCCTCGTTAAATAACATTTGATTTCATTTGATTTGATTTGATTTGATCTATCTCTCTCTCTCTATCTCTCTCTCTCTCTCACTCTATTTATCTCTCTCTCTATCTCTCTTTCTCTTTTTCTCTCTCTCTCTATCTCTCTCTTTTTCTCTCTCTCTCTATCTCTCTCTCTATCTCTCTCTCACTCTCTCTCTCTATCTCTCCCTCTATCTATCTCTCTCTATCTCTCTCTCTTTTTCTCTCTCTCTATCTCTCTCTCTTTTTCTCTTTCTCTCTATCTCTCTCTCTATATATCTCTCTCTCTCTCTTTTTCTCTCTCTATCTCTCTCTCTCTTTTTTCTCTCTCTATCTCTCTTTATCTCTCTCTCTCTATCTCTATAAGAGAAACTTACTTGGAAAATGTCTTTGAAATTGGTCAACTCGAAAACTCGTCAATGCAGATACTACTAACACAAAACAAAAGTAGGTTGTGGGCACTCTCCCGGTATACATTTTATGCATTCAGGCATCGACAGCAACTGCTATGCTAAAATGAATGTGTGTAAATGATTTCCGATCGATATGTTTCAACCCTTAGCACTGTATATGCACTTGTTCTTACTTGTCTCTGAGAGAGTATACATTGAAATGGAAACTCTACTCCCCCCTTGTACAAACACAACAGTGTGGTTTACAATAAAAATTCTGAGTTCTGAGTTCTGAGTTCTCTCTCTATCTCTCTCTCTCTTTTTCTCTCTCTCTCTATCTCTCTCTCTCTTTTTTTTCTCTCTCTCTCTATCTCTCTCTCTCTCACTCTCTATCTCTCCCTCTATCTATCTCTCTTTATCTCTCTCTCTTTTTTTCTCTCTCTCTCTAATAAATAAGAATAGAAGATAAAGGAGAGATTGGCGATGTTGTAAATGTATTATTATTATTCAATGCCTTTTCGTTATTTCGCTAATGAAATTCTAAACAAAAGTTATATACATGCATGCATGTGTTATCCATTTGCCAAATTGAAATCCATGTGTGTGCATCCAATCGTAAGAAAAGCAAAAACGTTATAACTAAAATGGATTGATACAAACATTAGTTTTGCTTTTTTGACCAACATAATTATGACATTTGAAACAGATCGAGAAAGTCATTGTTCACCTCGATCGCTAACGCGGTCTTGTAGAATAATGGGTGTCTTGATCTTTGTAAAATGTCGACTGTCATGTTTTGGTGAAACACACAAGGAACGAATATAAAGTCGAAAGTGTGTTGTATAACTCATGTCAGGTTTTCCCGGACGCCGTGACCAAAGGTGAAACATTTCGTTATCAATGAATTCAGGATGAGGTCCTCGTGAGAAGTAGCGGTATTTGATCAATTGGAATAAAAATGTTAATGGGATATGTTACTGTGCATAAATATCTACCCTCTTTCTCTTTGACAAATGTTGTGTTATGAATCGTATTGCTGATACTAATGTTCAGACTAATCGTCAGCTAGTTTCCCTACAGAATAGACAATTGTAAGAGGTTACATTTGGCTGGATTTCTTGGAAGACGAGAACACTTTCTGTTATGTCTGTTCTGACTCGAACTAACGGAGTAAATACTCACAGGACAAGTAACATTTTTTCCTCTAGAACTTATAAAAGCCCTCCTTCTCTTGGGACCCTAGAAGGTTCCTCTGAGGGTCTCCATGGACCCCTACACATTAAAAGTGGGCCGGGTCCTGGGACCCTCTAGGTACAGCATCTTAAGTAAGCCCTCAGCCATGCTATTGATTATGTGCATGTGTCAAAATGGCAGGAAGTTTTGCCCTGTGTTCAAAGGCCCACGTCAAATAGCTCTACGTCCTTACGACGACCATGCCGTTCACTCCGATCATACCCGATCTGAAAAAAAGTTATCAAATCGGAGCATATCGCCGTCAAAATCCAGCACATGGCAAATTAAAACAAGTCGCGTAAGGCGGAATAACAACATTTAGTCAAGCTGTCGAACTCACAGAATAAAACTGAACGCACTGCATTTTTTCACCAAGACCGCATACTCGTAGTTTCGTCAGTCCACCGCTCGTGGCAAAGGCAGTGAAATCGACAAGCCAGAATAGTGCGGTAATGGTCGCGCTGAGTAGGATAACACGCTTTTCTGTATCTCTATTCTTTTTAGCGTACTGAGTTTGTTTTTAATCCAAACATATCATATCTATATGTTTTTGGAATCAGGGACCGACAAGGAATAAGATGAAATTATTTGTAAATCGATTTCGGACAATTAATTTTAATCATAATTTTCATATTTTTAATTTTCAGAGCTTGTTTGTAATCCAAATATAACATATGTATATGTTTTTGGAATCAGACAATGACGCAGAATAAGATGAAATTGTTTTTGGATCGTTTAAAAAAGAAATAATGACAAGTTTCCGATTTTTAATGACCAAATTCATTAATTATTTGTTAAGCCACCAAGCTGAAATGCAATACCAAATCCGGCCTTCGTCGAAGATTACTTGGCCAACATTTCAATCAATTTGATTGAAAAATGAGAGTGTGACATTGCCGCCTCAACTTTTACAAAAAGCCGGATATGACGTCATGAAAGACATTTAACGAAAACATAAAAACAACGTCCGGGGGTATCATTCCCAGGAACTCTCATGTCAAATTTCATAAAGATCGGTCCAGTAGTTTAGTCTGAATCGCTCTACATACACACACAGACACACATACACCACGACCCTCGCCTCGATTCCCCCTCCATGTTAAAACATTTAGTCAAAACTTGACTAAATGTATAAAACACAACATTACGACTGTACTGCGCCACGACCCTGCTACTCTTGTTTTTTTGCAGTTCAAAATAAGCGTAGGGAGAGCGTGCAGCTTCCCGGCCTAGCATATCTCACCCCGACCAAACCACACTCATGGAGATCGCCCCAAGTTTGGCCCACGATTGGCCACGCTCTCGGACACTTTTTCATCGTAGAAGAAGCGGCGTCTGTGTGTGACTGGAGTTTAAGGTGTCTTTAAAAGCAAGAGCACTGGATGATTGTACAGCTGCGTTCCTCCGGTGGTTTGTGGTTTTTCGAGGTGGCACGAGAATGCGCGAGAACTGCAGCACGCATAACTAAGATGATTGAGATTGTCTAAATGTAGACTAGCTGCACCATTCCAAGATCTCTGTTATCTTTGGGATTCTCAGAGATTTTGCCCCCAGTACCGCTGTATGCCAGAGGCTTAACATTCTTTGCGTTTGCTTATCATATTTATTTTCGTTTGCTGGCGCTGCTTGGAACTGTACAAGAATGATGTGCGAAGCCAAGGTGATTGTGATCATCTTTCTACCACACCCCTTCCTTCATTCCCTACCCTTTTTAGCACAATCGCATCAGGCCAAACAAAAATATATGTTGGTTTAGGGTAACCCGATCGACCCTATTTTTTTCCGCCGACCCTAACACTTTTTTTCCTCATTATTTTCTAAAAAAAAATAAAAAATATGTTGGCACATTTTGCGAATCATACCGAGACTAAGAGAAGTAACCTCCTTTGAAGTCGACTAAAAGTTTAAAAAAAAAAAACCTAAAACATAAAAAGCCGACCTACCGAACCTTTCTTTTTTGGCCACGTTACCCTAAACCAACATATCTTTTTGTTTGGCCTTACAGTTGCGTAAATGGGGGAGGAGGGGGGGTTACCATAATCTGGGTAAAAGGCAACACTCAGTCTTGCGTAAAGAGTTGGGCTAACCACCACAGATCCGACCAGGCTTTACACGGGATGAGACCAGGCTTTACACGGGGTAAGACCAGGCTTTACACGGGGTAAGACCAGGCTTTACACGGGGTAAGACCAGGCTTTACACGGGATAAGACCAGGCTTTACACGGGATGAGACCAGGCTTTACACGGGATGAGACCAGGCTTTACACAGGATGAGACCAGGCTTTACACGGGATGAGACCAGGCTTTACACAGGATGAGACCAGGCTTTACACGGGATGAGACCAGGCTTTACACGGGATGAGACCAGGCTTTACACGGGATGAGACCAGGCTTTACACGGGATGAGACCAGGCTTTACACGGGATGAGACCAGGCTTTACACGGGATGAGACCAGGCTTTACACAGGATGAGACCAGGCTTTACACAGGATGAGACCAGGCTTTACACGGGATGAGACCAGGCTTTACACAGGATGAGACCAGGCTTTACACGGGATGAGACCAGGCTTTACACGGGATGAGACCAGGCTTTACACGGGATGAGACCAGGCTTTACACGGGATGAGACCAGGCTTTACACGGGATGAGACCAGGCTTTACACGGGATGAGACCAGGCTTTACACAGGATGAGACCAGGCTTTACACGGGATGAGACCAGGCTTTACACGGGGTAAGACCAGGCTTTACACGGGATGAGACCAGGCTTTACACGGGATGAGACCAGGCTTTACACGGGATGAGACCAGGCTTTACACGGGATGAGACCAGGCTTTACACGGGATGAGACCAGGCTTTACACGGGGTAAGACCAGGCTTTACACGGGGTAAGACCAGGCTTTACACGGGATGAGACCATGCTTTACACGGGATGAGACCATGCTTTACACAGGATGAGACCAGGCTTTACACGGGATGAGACCAGGCTTTACACGGGATGAGACCATGCTTTACACAGGATGAGACCAGGCTTTACACGGGATAAGACCAGGCTTTACACGGGGTAAGACCAGGCTTTACACGGGGTAAGACCAGGCTTTACACGGGGTAAGACCAGCCCTCCACTTCGACACGTACCAACAATCGACACCCTGACTGCTTGCTCTGATGCGTTGGAACTGTTTGGTGAATAAATTCCTTTAAAAGTCATTAATGGCATTTACGAAATGAGTTAATACAAAATCCAACTGTCTACAGAGAGCACACAGCCTGTTCATTTTGTTCATTCTGTGTATTTGACCAAGTGGAAGGATGGTCTCATCCCATGGAAAAGCCTGGCCTGAGACGGTGAGGCGCACCGCTTATACGGGAAGACGTGGGCCTTTAAATCACTGTACATCCAAAAACAACAAGAAATTCCTAAGAGGTAGGAAAAACACCCCCGTCAAAGGGAAATAACCTTCTCAGTTGGTGGCAGTGACTGAGTGAGAATGGTTATTTCCCTTTGACCATGAAGATGTCCCTGTATAAGTCCTTGTATAATTTTAATCCACCAATAACTCCCTAACCGTGTGTTTGACTGGTCCCAATTTTTGTAAGGACCGTCTCAGGAATGTATAGAACCTGTTCACCAAGTTTGGTGACGATCGGTCCGTTCATTCTTGAGATCTATATGCGAACACAAACACACAAACACCCAAACAAACACCCAAACAAACACCCAAACAAACACATCGAGCGAAACCTATACACACCCCTATACCGGGGGTGTAAAGAGACTGCCAACGTTCCAACAATACAATATATCGACCCAACGTTCCAACAATACAATATATCGACCCAACGTTCCAACAATACAATATATCGACCCAACGGTCTTTTAAGTGAACACACAAAAAGGTCTGTTCATTCGCTTGTGCCTTCCTGGCGAGCGGGCGAATATTCCATCAAGATAAGTTGTTGTCACTAATTGTTTGTCTGTTCACTTAAAAGACCGTTGGGTCGATAATTATATTTGTGACTGTAACGTATTGTTTGTCAATAACAAACGTTCTAACAACTTACCTTTCTTGTTTATTTTATTTTAAATCACTGTGTTGATAAACCTGGGACGTGACAAAAAGAGGGTATCGACTTTGTTTATACTTGGAAAGCTCCAACGTCGTCATTTCACAACACAGATGCGCAGGCCTGACGTCACTCGGGAAATGGAACAACAGCTTTTTATTTGTCATCTGCATTGAAAACGAGCAAGTCAATTGGTCCCCTGGTTAGTTGACGACCGGAACTATTGGATTGTAGGGGGATGTTTGTGCTAGAAAAATACATTAGACATCTGTAAGTAGATTGTTTGGAGCAAAACTGAGGAATCTACATCCACATTCATCCTGGATAAATGTTCATCAACCGGACAGACTTTTGACAAAATAACTCCCCCAGCCACTATGGCTTAAATGTATGGACGACAGTTTTCGCAGACTAAGACACTTTAGCCTCCAGACAACCTTTTGATCCCTGCCTTAGTCCACAACAGCAGCTACATCATCATGACAGACAGAGCTCACGCCCTTAGTCGTCACCACTGACATGGGTTGTTGTCTGCACGCTTGCTGACCAAAGATCGGTCATCTCACAGGCGTGAGAGATTCTAAGCAGATGAGTGATTGTTGGATTGTATGATGGCGGATTATTTGCAGGGATAAGTGATGGATTTTGTTCACACAGAACTATACAGTACAGTCTGACTAGTGCTGATGGAGTCGTCTGGATTTTAAGACTATAATGAGATCGCAACAAAGGTGTAGAGCACGTGGTGTAAGAGCTGTTCGCCACGCGTCTGGTGAAGCGGCTGGGGATGGGGGGATAGGCGGTAGAGGGGAGGGGGAAAGGCGTGCGGGAGGGATGTGGGCGGGGATAGGATGGAAGGTGAGGGTGTCGTTTTCATTCTTGGACGATGTTAACTTGAGAATGTCAAAGTTTGCAACTACATGTACCTCACAGTACATTGAGAACACACCCACAATTGCATCGTTGAAGCAGCGCAGCCCAGGCAAATGAAGAATGGACCTAGCTTGCAGGCATTAAGTTCAGATGCGTGGCTCTAACAGGAACATGTACACACACCAGGGCGCCAAAACACACACCAGAAACGCACGTGGACACACCAGGGCCGAGCTGCACAAGAAAGTTAACAATTGGTCGGGAGCCAGCCGCGGTGTTGGATTGGTACCGGTTGAAATTGAGATCTGTTGTGATTTCAACGAATTAGACCCCGCGGTCTGTTCTCTCCCGTGTGGTTGGAAAACTTTCGTGCATCTCAGCCCTGGGCCCGCTCAGTCCCACATAGATGCTCCACCTAGTGATGTGCTGGGGTCCTTGGACTTCCTTAGTGGTATTGTAGAGGTTCCAAAGACCAGAAGGTTCATATGAGTTGGTGCGCTCATTTCAACGTAATTCCGATTTGTGAACGTTTTGTGAGCCCTTCACAAGAACATTGTGGTCATGTCAATTATTGTAACTACATTTGCGTCTGTACTGATCTGCGTACCTTTAAACAAAAACTAATAAAAACAGTACCGACTGTACGCACGATAACAGATACAGGTATGTAGTGCGTCATGGGACAGGATCTTTTCAGGTTTAGTGCGTCGCGGGATTCACTCTGTGATTTTCTAGTACGTTTTTTTCGGATTCTAGTGACAGATGGACACACACACACACACACACACACACCCATACACGCACACACACACACACACACACACACACACACACACACCAAAGATTCCCATTTCTCCATCCAATTTAGGTCATGCGGCTGTTACTAGAACCCAAACCATGAAAGCTCAGTGTGGTATTTCAAACACCTTTCAACACTGCATCAACAACAAAATCAAAACCGCATCTGAAAGCAAACACGGATGCACACCCCACCAGTTTTTACTAATTACCATAATGCGTTGACAATGTGAGGACTCACACCCCCAACACACACACGGGAACACAGCAACACAAAAAGGACCGCCCAGGCACACACCACACTGTAACAAAAGCTGGGGCACGTTCCTCCACCCTAAAACCCTCCCCAAATCAATCCCGTTTCGTGCCCCTCCCGCTCTGGGAGGAGAACACGACAGCATGCCCCTCCCTTTGTGTGCCACCCCATGTTCCGGATATGGGATCATGGGAAGGGAGTGGTCACGTGGTCTCGCTACCGAGCGCCCCCTCACGGAGCGAACTGGGGGAGCCGGAGACAGGGTTTCATCAGGGAAGGGAACTCCGGTGCTGACGAGGCGATGCTCTCCCTTGGTGCGTCTAACCATTGTGACGCCTGGGTTCTGGATTCTTTTGTTGTTGCGAGCTCGGGTATGGATGATGGGATGAGTTTACGTGAGGGGGGATTGGGATGGCGGGGGGGGGGGGGGGGGGGGGGGGTCTAAAGGGTGGATCAAGGACGACGCCGTGAGGAGGGAAGGAAGATATTGGGTCTGTAGCTCTTTGTGAAGAATGCGCACAATATTAATAAAGGTGTAGAAGGGCCATCTTTATGACAGTATGTTTTTCTCTCTATGTTTATGCTGTAGATGGACAGGTATTTAAGACTAGGCTGTGCCTAAAACCTCAATATGTATGTATTAAGGAGCAATCAATCAATCAATCAATCAATCAACCAATCAATATGTTGGTCTGCCTCGCTCTTTGTTGCTCTCTTTCCCTAATATATATCTCTCTCTCTTGCTCTTTCTCTCTCTCTCTCCTCTCGGGGCGGGGACGTAGCTCAGTTGGTAGTGCGCTGGCTTTGTAGGCAGTTGGTCGCTATCAGCGTGGGTTCGATCCCCACGTTCGGCGAGAGATTTATTTCTCGGAGTCAACTTTGTGCAGACTCTCGTCAGTGTCCGAACACCTTCGTGTGCACACATGCGCACGAAAAAGATCCCACGTTCACAGCGAAAGTCTCAGGGCTTGGAAAACACGAAGACACGCATGCATCATCTCTCGTCTCCGATTATCATGATCGTATTTCGATACTTTGACGAGACAAACCCAATGCTGGTGTGTCGAAGAAGACAGCCACAGCGGGCTTGTTCGAATCAAAGTATCACACCATATCTTCAACGTATTACCAATACCTGTCCCAATATAGACCAGTTGGTCTAAGAGGACGTTAAACCCTAATAGTCAGTCAGTCTCTCTTCTCTCTCCCCCTCCACCCCCTCTCTCCCTCTCTCTCACTCTCTCACTCTCCTTTTCTCTCTCCCCCTCCACCCTCCCTCTCCCCCTCTCTCTATATCTCTCTCTCCTTGTCTGTGGGTCTGTCCGTCCCTGTGTTGGAGATAGACTGATATGCCTGTGGAAACACCTATGACGTTGAGCCGTTATCACGAGACGTAGTGTGCCTTTAACACTTGATTATGGCCCGTATATATCTGTGGAGGTACTAGGGAGTCACCAAACTTAGCTTTGGTGCAAAAAGTATTCTACTACCATGCTGTAGAGTATCCTCGCTTGGTGAATAGCGTGTTGGAGTGTATCGATGTAGTTTCCTGTGTCAAAGGGTCAGGCGGGACATGATTGCTCGCACACAAAGCCAGCAGAGTTCATCGCGCTGTTTGCTGTGCCTGTGGTCACAAAGTAAACCATTAATTACTTGGGCAAAAACGTCTTCGGACCATCCCTGGTGAGATGTGTGAGCGATACTGGCATAAATAGTCAATGCGCGGGGTGATGTTTTATCGTGGGATACAGTCGAACCTGCCATAGCGACCACCTCTTGAGAACGACCACCTGTACAAAACGACCACCCCAACGGGCTTTTTCTCTTTGGGGTGGTGGCTTTGGACATTTGGTCGTTAACGAAGGTTGTCAGGTTTGACTGTACGAGAAACTTGACAGCAATAATAATAATAATAATAATAATAATAATAATAATAATAATAACGGGCATTTATAAAGCGCCTTATCAGAAGTTCAAAGCGCGTGACAACAATACATGTATACAAAAATCATACAATCACTGTCAGATTCAAACAACACATCATGCACATCTCACATCCCCAGACTCTATACTAAGGAACTATCCGTAGTGTTGTTGGAACAAGTGAGTTTTCAAATTGGACTTAAAAGATGAAATGGATGGAGAGTGACGTAATTGAAAGGGGAGTGAATTCCATAACTGAGGTCCATAGTACGAAAACGTGCGGAAGCAATGCGTAAAGCAAAGCTTATGTCATACCTGGCAAACGCCTATTCTCTGACATACTACAGTACTAGTTTCACGACGTCAGAAGAGTTAAGTGCGTCCCAATACACATCCCCCCCCCTCCCCGAGCCCAGTGGCGCACGTCAATTTCTCTCTTCGATACCTGTGAAGACTGAGGCTATGAGCAAACGGAACAACAAATACTATACAACTGACACACGCATCTCTTGTTTCTTCTTCTCCTTTGTTCATGGGCTGAAACTCCCATGGTTCTTACATAATAATATAATCGTTTTTAACCCGCCAATTAGGCAGCCATACGCCGCTTTCAGGGGATCTCTTATTTCGAAAGTTGCTTTACCGCCGACTCACCCAAAAGACCAACAGATTGGTCTGGAAGTGAATAGCCTAATCTAAGTATCTCGCTCAGCCAGTGGGTCAGCTCTGTCCGCACTGTCAAACACTGTTCCGCCATTATCAATCTCACGGTCCACACGAGCCCGGCGTTACAGCTAATCTCCAGTCTCCGCTCTGTTTGGCCACGCTGATGAGTGTCCGAACAAAGACAGCGATGCGCACACGAACACAGAATCTCCGTGCCACTCTGTCAACTGCGGAGCGTGCGCGTGCACACGATGTCACTTTCACAGCCTGCGGTGACCGACAGAGACCGATTTTCACGTGCAAAATGTAGTTGTAGTTGTGCGCGGCCCGTGGTTGTTAATGATTTTTATATTTAGTCAAGTTTTGACTAAATATTTTAACATCGAGGGGGAATCGAAACGAGGGTCGTGGTGTATGTGCGTGTGTGTGTGCGTGTGTGTGTCTGTGTGTGTGTGTGTGTGTGTGTGTGTGTGTGTAGAGCGATTCAGACTAAACTACTGGACCGATCTTTATGAAATTTGACATGAGAGTTCCTGGGTATGAAATCCCCGAACGTTTTTTTCATTTTTTTGATAAATTTCTTTGATGACGTCATATCCGGCTTTTCGTGAAAGTTGAGGCGGCACTGTCACGCCCTCATTTTTCAACCAAATTGGTTGAAATTTTGGTCAAGTACTCTTCGACGAAGCCCGGGGTTCGGTATTGCATTTCAGCTTGGTGGCTTAAAAATTAATTAATGACTTTGGTCATTAAAAATCGGAAAATTGTAAAAAAAAATAAAAATTTATAAAACGATCCAAATTTACGTTTATCTTATTTTCCATCATTTGCTGATTCCAAAAACATATAAATATGTTATATTCGGATTAAAAACAAGCTCTGAAAATTAAATATATAAAAATTATTATCAAATTTTTTTTTTCGAAATCAATTTAAAAACACTTTTATCTTATTCCTTGTCGGTTCCTGATTCCAAAAATATATAGATATGATATGTTTGGATTAAAAACACGCTCAGAAAGTTAAAACGAAGAGAGGTACAGAAAAGCGTGCTATGCAGCATAGCGTAACCACTACCCCGCTCTTCTTGTCAATTTCACTGCCTATGCCGTGAGCGGTGGACCACGAGTATACGGTCTTGCTGCGTTGCATTGCGTTCAGTTTCATTCTGTGAGTTCGACAGCTACTTGACTAAATATTGTATTTTCGCCTTACGCGACTTGTTAGAAGCTGTATTTGTGGATTGTGAATTATGTGATTTAAATTGTGTTACCAAGTCTGTCTGCCTGTCTCTTTGTTTTTATGTCTGTCTGTCTAAAGCACAGGCACAGACTGAACAGACAAGGAACACATGTTGACACTCGCATTGCATTCTGGGATTATTTTGAAAGCCTGATGGTCGACGGCAGAAGCATAGCTCAATTCTCGCATACATTTGTTCACTGATAAGCGTGCGTAGCTGACCTACACACACATGAGTTGATAATTATCAATGTGTACCCACACTAACGCGCGAACACACCCATCCATCATGATGCAAAACATGTGCTCGCGCACACACGAGCTGACCGCTGCGTACACATGACTTTTCTCAGGAAAACCGGAACAAACTCAAACACAATTCTTCGTCGCATGGGTTGAACCAAAATCAACCATGTTTTTCCTTTCGTGGCAAATGATGTGAACTGGTTTTAACCCCAAAACCAAAGTGTATAGCTCTTGGGAGAATAAGAGACAATGTTTGACCCATTAGGTCCCTTTATAAACCTACAATGTGTGTTTTCTTTTACGCTGGGTGGTATCCATTCCCTGCGTTGAGCGTTACCCACTCGATTATGATGCTGCCGCTGTTTCGTGTCACCACTTTTCTTCACTGATCAGTTTTGAATGATAATTAATAATATGCCCTTATCCTTCCCACGTCGGCGTCAACGTTGTAGGACAGCAGCGATAGGACGTCATACAGGCAGCGATGCGGTTTCCCGTAAAAGCCCAAACAAAACTTTGTAAAACACAATTAATTTTCAGTAAACAAAATTCAACACCTTCGCTTGTAATTGCATTGGTAGCTCGATCCATTGCCAATTACTGAATTTAATTGTATGTATCCTTTTAACACGTGTACTGTGTACATCTCGATAAGAACATTTGAGCGTATTGGGCCAGTTTTCTGTCATTATTTGACACTTTTCTGGAGACACCCACGTTATCTTGATGACGTCACAGCCTAGACACAGGGGCGCTGCGCTGTTGGATAGTCGCGCCGGGTAACCGGTGTGCTTTTTTGCAATGGATCAAGGGAAGCAACTCATGGGATCCCATGGCCAGTTAGAATGGGTGACGAGTTGCGCTTCTTTAGTTAGCTATGAACACACATGAGGCACATGCTTAAAAAACTGTAAAACAAATTTGTATTAATTTGTAGCATGTCTTTATCTCTTTTATTACATTAAGTCAAGTTTTGATTTTTTTTCCTTCTTTCCGTGCGTGCGTGTATGTGTGTGTGTGTGTGTGTGTGTGTGTGTGTGTGTGTGTGTGTGTGTGTGTGTGTGTGTGTGTGTGTGTGTGTGCTCGCATCAGAGATCTCTCTCTCTCTCTCTCTCTCTCTCTCTCTCTCTCTCTCTCTCTCTCTCTCTCTCTCTCTCTCTTTCTCTCTCGCTCTCTCCTTTGCTCTCTCTCTCTCTCTCTCTCTCTCTCTCTCTCTCTCTCTCTCTCTCTCTCTCTCTCTCTCTCTCTCTCTCTCTCTTGTTATTGAGCTCAAAAGAGAAGAGTGAGGATTGTGTTGGGTTACCGGGTTAGCGGGTCATTGGGTTGCTGGGAGAAGCTGATTGCCAGGTTAAACACTACTGTAGTGGAAATGCTGGTGTCACCAATGCATTGTGTTGACTTTAAGCAGGCTGTTTATATTCAACTCACGTTTAATTTCGCAGTGAATGTCAGAGGTGAGGCCGAGGTTGATCAACACGTGGAAGAATACGAGTGTGGCAAGGAGCGGGCTTTATTGAACTGGATTCATGGTAAGAGGTCTGCCTGGGTAAAGCTACACGATCGGTTTCGCACATACGTTTGAGGCGGACGGGTCAGACCTGATCGTCTCAGAGGAACGGAACGCTTGCCACACCATGCTCCTGAGACGATGTTCAGATCTGACACGACGAGGCGAACTATCTTTTCACGGGAAGGGCTGCACCTTTAACTCGTGTGTCACATGTGGGACGGAAGGGACCTAGAACTCCTCACCTCAAAGATAGCTCCTCTTTGTGACCCAGAATCAAGAGCTGACCGTCACAGTTATAGTATGATCACACAGTGACACCTTTTTCGTGGGGAGTGCAAGTCGCGGGATCAGACAATAGTGTTCTAGGTCAGTAGCGTTAGAAGAAGAAGAAGAAGAAGAAGAAGAAGAAGAAGAAGAAGAAGAAGAAGAAGAAGAAGGAGACAACGACGACGATGACGACGACGGCGACATCAGTCACAACAACCGCAACAAATACGAGACACACACTAGAAAATACAAAGAAATCATAACATTTCAAGTGAACGCGAAGACGTACCTGTTAAATAAAAACAGGAAGAAGTAGAAAAATAAAAATACATTCCTGCCATAATGCAACCAACAAGTGAAAGTGACCGCGAGGAAGATTCTAGTTCACAACCGAGGTCATGTCTTCGCGTGAACAGAAAGCTTTTACCTGTCAAACTGTTCTACTTTACCTTCCTGGCAGGTAAGTAAGTCTTTTCTTTGCTGTCTAGGTTGTTGTTCACATGGTGTAAGCTTATTCTTTCAATTTGGTTTTAACAACATTTTATTCAGAATTTCTTCGCATGAAACAATTCAAAACATACAGCTAGGACACGCACTCAAGCTAATGCTTCTATTACGTGACCAGAACAATACTCAATTACACACATTTTCATTATGGTGGACATCACAACAATAAACCAGAAGAACAAATTGAAAGAATGAGGATGGGGGACTAATTCTATCAATTTTAAACCTAAAAAAAAATAGCAATTTGGTTGCTGTTTGAGACCAATTTGTTTGGCTTAATTAATTGTGTAACTCGCACCTGCTTGAATTTGCACACATAATTCAGCAAACCACTCTTACTCAGTAAGAAAACAAAAACACAAGAAAAACACACACACACACACACACACACACACACACACACACACACACACACACACACACACACACACACACACGTAACACAAAGCACAAAACAACCAAATTGGGGCGAAGAATGCAAGCAGAACGATTGTCTTCTTGTGAAAAGTGTGGAACAACCCGTGATGGTTAACACAATGATGTACTAGAGAAGGAATGCAACTGACTAGATGATTATCTGAAAAGTGATCTGTCTGTTTTAAATGTAGTTAAAGGCAGAGTAAGCCTCCCGTAAACCATCACAGATACGGTCAGGCTTTTACACACAGTACAAACACCCTTTCATTTAAACACTCACCAATTGAGAACATCCTAGGTGCCCTCCGTAAAGAGCGAACAATTTTCAAAGAATTTATTTTTGCGTGGTTTATCTTACCCCTGAGCCATCGTGAACCCGTGTGATCCAGTTTTCCCCCTTTTCACAATGCAGTCGTCATAGTTAGTCATTTGAATGCGACTCGACGTGAGCTTATCTACAATAGCACGTTTTTTATGCACGAAACAACGGATGTGGTTCACAAGAACTCTAACGATGGCTTTTGACTGTTGAGAGGAACGGCGATTTGCACTGATAAACCGGGCCGTCGTCTGCTACGACCCTTGCGTGACCCTGCTTCCGGGCTTTTCTTTTTTTAAACTTTCACAACTTCGAATTGTTCTGATCTTGTCTTGATGAAAAACGAATTCTTTTATGATTAAAGAATGTTTGTGTAACAAGCTGTCAATTTATTATTTAGATTTTAAAAGTTAGGTCTAGCGCAAAAACGAGGCGCCATTGTTCTTCAGGGCCAAGTCCACGAAAATAAATTCTTGGAAAATGTCTCACGCTCGACAGAAAGCAGCCAGGATGTTCCCGTTCGGTGAGCGTTCAAATGGAAGTATGCTTGTACTGTATTTAGACGCTCGGGGAGCTCTGTGATGGTTTACGGGAGGCTTACTGTGCCTTTAAGTTTTGATTGCTTTTGTTTTTCGTGGACAGGGTCCCTGATTCGATTCATAGCAGTATACATGACTATATGAGACTGTCATTGCAATTCATGTTTGTTTCAGGAGCCAGGTCACTGGTGCCGTTTATTGCTGTGTACATCACTACATGACGCTCTGATTGCAATTCATGTTTGTTTCAGGAACCGGGTCACTGGTGCCGTTTATTGCTGTGTACATCACTACATGACGCTCTGATTGCAATTCATGTTTGTTTCAGGAACCGGGTCACTGGTCCCGTTTATTGCTGTGTACATCACTACATGACGCTCTGATTGCAATTCATGTTTGTTTCAGGAACCGGGTCACTGGTGCCGTTTATTGCTGTGTACATCACAACATGACACTCTGATTGCAATTCATGTTTGTTTCAGGAGCCGGGTCACTGGTCCCGTTCATTGCAGTGTACATGAAAGAGCTGGGTCTGACATCCACTGAGACAGGGATTCTGTACGGCGCCATGCCGTTCCTCTGCTTCTTCATCAGGTGATTCTCTCCCTTTATCTAGCTCTCTCTCTCCCTTTGTCTGTCTCTTTCTGGCTGTCTCTCCCTTTGTCTGTCTCTCTCTCCCTGTGTCTGTCTCTGTCTGTCTCTCCCTTTGTCTGTCTCTTTCTGGCTGCCTCTTCCTTTGTCTGTCTCTCTCTCTTCCTTTGTCTGTCTCTCTCTCTCCCTTTGTCTCTCTCTCTTCCTTTGTCTGTCTCTCTCTCTCCCTTTGTCTCTCTCTCTCTCTCCCTGTGTCTGTCTCTCCCTTTGTCTGTCTCTCTCTCCCTTTGTCTGTCTCTGTCTGTCTCTCTCTCCCTTTGTCAGTCTCTGTCTGTCTCTCTCTCCCTTTGTCAGTCTCTGTCTGTCTCTCTCTTCCTATGTCTGTCTATGTCTGTCTCTCTCTCCATTTGTCTGTCTCTGTCTCTCCCTTTGTCTCTCTCTTCCTTTGTCTGTCTCTCTCTCTCCCTTTGTCTCTCTCTCTTCCTTTGTCTGTCTCTCTCTCTCCCTTTGTCTGTCTCTCTCTTCCTTTGTCTGTCTCTCTCTCTTCCTTTGTCTGTCTCTCTCCCTTTGTCTGTCTCTCTCTCTCCCTTTGTCTGTCTCTCTCTCTCCCTTTGTCTGTCTCTGTCTGTCTATTTCTCCCTTCGTCTGTCTCTGTCTGTCTCTCTCTCCCTTTGTCAGTCTCTGTCTGTCTCTCTCTTCCTATGTCTGTCTCTCTTTCTTTGTCTGTCTCTCTCTCTCCCTTTGTCTCTCTCTCTTCCTTTGTCTGTCTCTCTCTCTCTCCCTTTGTCTCTCTGTCTTCCTTTGTCTGTCTCTCTCTCTCCCTTTGTCTCTCTCTCTCTTCCTTTGTCTCTCTCTCTCTCTCTCTCTCTCTCTCTCTCTCTTCCTTTGTCTGTCTCTCTCTCCCTTTGTCTCTCTCTTTCTTTGTCTGTCTCTCTCTCTCCCTTTGTCTCTCTCTCTCTTTCTTTGTCTGTCTCTCTCTCTCCCTTTGTCTCTCTCTCTCTTCCTTTGTCTCTCTCTCTCTCCCCCTGTGTTTGTCTCTCGCTCCCACAGTCTTACATTTAGTGTGCAAGTTTCACGCTAGCACGCACGCACGCACGCACGCATGTACACACACACACACACACACACACACATACACACACACACACACACACACACACACACATAAACACACACGCGCGCGCGCACACACTCACGCTGAGACGCGGGACGCCTGCGCTAGCAACCGAACGTTCGCACGCATGCATGGACGCGCGTGCACACACACACACACACACACACACACACACACACACACACACACGCACACACGCTGAAACGAAACAAGCCTACCTGTATGTCCTCTCGAGTCTGTCATTGTTGCTTTCCACAGACCGATGATCAGTGGTGTGGCAGACAAATGGACCAAACACCGTGTGGTCCTAATGACCTGCACCCTGCTGACAGGGGTCCTCCACCTCTCCGTGGTCTTCGTTCCAGGCAGGCCCGTCGCTCTCACACGTCTCCACGCTGCCTCCCTCTGGCTCCAGTGTGGGGATCACGGGTCTGTGCTGACGTCTTGTGGTTGGGAGAGCTGTGATTTACACGCTAGTGTATCGCACGGGCGGTCCGTCTTCGTGTGCCCTCAGGCTAGAGACAACCAAGCGCTGCTTGAGAAGGATTCTCATAAGCATGAAAGCGTTGACGGTAATAATACCAGTGACTGCTGTTCCTGGGAGTCTGCTGAGATTCTGCACGTTGAGATCAGAGAGAGTTCTTGGTTTACGGAGAATGTTGACTCCTGGGATCCTTCTGTTTACGGCAAGGAAATAATCTCAGACAGTAATAATTCCAGTAGAAATGCTGAAAATAGTGCACACACTCTTGGTCTTTGGGCTGTTTCTGGACTTTACAAACCAGGGGAAGCTTCCAGCAATTCGACACAGGCGGACGCTGCTAGCAATTCTACAGGAGAAATAGATTCGGAAGATACAGCTCCCAAAAACGATGTTCTACAAACAGGGTCTTGCTTTATCCGCTGTGAAATCGAGGACCAGGTTCTTCGACTGCAGGTGGTCGACATCTCACAACTCTTCACTGACCCAGAGGAAGCAACGAACGAAGAACCACGCCTCGAATTACCTAGGACGTTGCGACACGTCGGGTCCAATCTCACAGTGTTCAGCAACACGACATGCTTTGCCAACAGAACGCTGACGTGTACACTGGCCTGTCAGAACGTGCCTGTGTCCAGTGTGTGTCCGTCTTCAGACCAACGGGATGTTGCGGTGGACACGACATTCGTGTGGATATTCGTCTCCTTCTTCCTGGCCTCCGCTGCCTTCTCTCCTATCTACTCGCTGGCGGATGCGGCCACGTTCGCTTTGCTGGGAAAGCATCGACTCATGTTTGTAATCTCGTTTTACATCATTCGTTCATTAATTTGTGTTGTAAATGTGCATTCATTGTGCTTTTTTTAGTTGCGCTGTCTTCCATACAGACGGGCGCAGTGGCGTGGTGGTAAGACGTCGGCCTCCTAATCGGGAGGTCGTGAGTTCGAATCCCGGTCGCTGCCGCCTGGTGGGTTAAGAGTGGAGATTTTTCCGATCTCCAAGGTCAACTTATGTGCAGACCTGCTAGTGACTTAACCCCCTTCGTGTGTACACGCAAGCACAAGACCAAGTGCGCACGGAAAAGATCCTGTAATCCATGTCAGAGTTCGGTGGGTTATAGAAACACGAAAATACTCAGCATGCCTCCCCCGAAATCAGCGTATGCTGCCGGAATGGCGGGGTAAAAACGGTCATACACGTAAATATCCACTCGAGCTAAAAATATGAGTGAACGAGGGAGTATAAGCCCATGAACGAAGAAGAAGAAGAAGAAGAAGAAGAAGAAGAAGAAGAAGAAGAAGAAGAAGAAGAAGAAGAAGAAGAAGAAGAAGAAGAAGAAGAAGAAGAAGAAGAAGAAGAAGAAGAAGAAGAAGAAGAAGAAGAAGAAGAAGTCATTTGCATTTGTAATGTAAGAGTTTTATTTTGATGGTGGTGCGGGTGTATGTGTGGTTAGTATGTGTTTTTGAGTGTGTGCGTGTGAGTCTATGCATGTGTTGTTTTTCTGAGCTCGTGATTGACCAGCAGCGTTTAAAAAGGTATACAATTATCACTGTGTGCACGCAAGATCAGTGTAAACATCAAAACGCAAGAATATTATGGCCCTGTCACACCTTGACGTATGAGCCAGCGTATGCGGACGTATGAAAAATCTGGCGAATACGTCGAATACGTTATGGGTAAGTTGTGTATACGTTAAGAACACGCTGAAGTACGCTGGTATACGTCGTCGTACGGCGAGGTCCTCGACAAATTTTGAACATGCACACAATTTCCGGACGTATGCCAGCGTATGGTTCATACGTTCCGCATACGCGGGCCATACGTTGTAGGTAAGTTATGCGATCGTTGACACACGTTACTAATACGTCGACGTACGTCGAGATAATTGTAAACGTACCCAAAACGTATCTCTAACCTATGAGTAACGTGCTTTGAACGTATGTCGAACGTATCTCCAAGGCATATTGACGTATGTAGACGTTTTGAACGTGTTCCGGACGACCACAGAACGTACTGAACGTGTTTCTAACTTACAGTTACCGTGAGCAGGTGTCCATGTAATCCGAGAGATGGAAGATCCGGCAAGGCTGAGACGAGAATACCAACTATAGCTGTCCTCCAACATCAGCATGACCTCATCGATTTGACACTGTACCAGGTCCGTGCCAGTAGACGAAGGAGAACAAGAGGTGAACGGGGGAGAAGGAACTGGGTGAGACCATGGATCGGGAGGGGACGGCAGTTTGGCATGTATGACCAGCTAATGGTGGAACTCCGTAACGAGGACCATGCATCCTTCACCAACTTTCTGCGAATGTCTTCAGCGATATTCGACGAGCTGCTGGCCAGAGTGGGTCCAAGGATAACCAAGCAGTACACCTTCTACAGGGATCCGCTTGAGCCTGGTATGGAGTTGGCCTTGACTTTACGCCACCTTGCCTCTGGGAACAAGTATGCCTCGATGAAGTTCGGATGGAGGATCCCTAACAACACCCAGTCCCTTGTGGTCAGAGATGTCTGTCAAGCCATTATTGTCTTCTTGTCTACCCTCCGGTAGTCGGTCTTTTTGATGTCCCAGATGATGGCGTTCTCGCGAAGGCAATCGCACATGCATGACCTGCTCTTCTTCAACATCAAGACAAAACGGTGTCCTCTTGGCCCTCTTTTTCTTGGCAAGTGTTAGCTGAGACGATGCACACGATGCACACGATGCACACGATGCACACGATGCACACGATGCACAAGAGGCGTTGGAACCTGCATCATCTCCATCAGAGGGTGAGCGTGAGGGTGTGGGTGATGATGGATCCTCCTTGCGTTTACGTCCACGCCCTCGGCCAGGAGACTTCTTGACAGCTTTCTTCGATGTTTTCTTCGGCATGTCTAGTGCAGTTATGCCGAGTGGCACCCTTTTTTTTATAGGCTACGACACGTGATCGTCGGCGATACGCTGCATACGTTATGCATACGTTATGCACACCCTTAGACTATCGTTGGACATAGTTGTGAACGCCGGCAACACGTTAAGCATTCGTTGGTATACGTTATCTATAATGTATTGAAATCTTCTATATACGTTACTATCACGATATGTGTACGTCAAACTCGTTATAAATACGCTATGTATACGCCCAAAATTGAAAAAAAACATGGATAGTTCAGCGTATGTCAGCGTTTTCGGGAAATTTTGATACGTCGGCGTACGCTGGCTAATACGTTAAGGTGTGACAAGGCCATTAACAGTGATTCAATAGACAATGTTCGAAAAGTACTCGAGTTTGTACGGATTGTGAAAGAGTGAATGCTTTTGTTTTAGTTAGTCAAACTTTCCTTCGTGACATTATAGACCAGCCACTAGGGTTGACTCTGAAACACGCGGACATGTTTATAAGGCGGAAGTGACCTCCCCTTGTACACAATAGGCCCTCAGAGGAAGCCTACGGACAGACTAGAATAGAACATGCACATAACACAGAATGTCTGCACAGCACACACACACACACAGCAATACAGCACACCGTCTTGTACCTCCTTCTGCCCTGCCGAAGTCGGGGTATCCTTTTTAATCCACCGAACAATTAATATCCACAGCCATGTGTGTCTCCTGCCTCCGAACCACTGTGCTCCGAACACACACGCTACAGAGCTCGACTCGATGTGCGCAGTTTCGTATAAAAATTATTTTCCAAAATTCCCCACTGTGTTTTATAAAATAATCATATTATGAAAGCACATACTTTTTTATCTTAGTTGTTATGTATTTATTGTTAGTAAACATCGGCATTATTCATGTTTTACTTTAAACGCAATCATTGTTATTTATAGATCACAGGCACCTGATGTAAGTAGGTCACACACGTGTAAATGTTGTGCCCAGTCCTTGTTTTTGTTTCTGTTATTATTTTAGTTAGCAGGTCTAGTTGAGCACGTATTAAGTATTATGTACCCACTACTAGTTATTGTGCATTTTAGTTAATGGACTGATGATGTCATTGTATGGAGTCGACGCACGTGCGAGGATATGTATGTGTGTGTGGGGGGGGGGGGGCGCGGGAGATGGAAGCTTGCTGTATGTTATGTAATGTATATATTGTGTGTGATACGTGGAAATGTGATACTATTTATTTGCATGTATGATACAGGTACAAATGTGATAATTGTAGGCTTATACTAGTGATTACTGTGTGTGATACATGAAATGTGATATGAATGCTGTTTTTGGCTCACGAAGTGTAGCCTATGCGATCGTAACTTTGTCTGTCTGTGCGTTTGTGCGTGTGTGTGTGCGTGTGTGTGTGTGTTTGTGCGTGTGTATGTCTGTGGTAGAAACTTTAACATTTCCGAGTCTATGTGTGAGATGTTATCCAAGACTATGGATAAAGCTCGCATAAGATTACGTCACGGTCAAAAGTGTTTGACGTCAATTAATGCATCATGACGGCATGCCTCCCTGTAGTCTTTCTCTCTCGCGTGGTGTGTGTGGTCTCGGTCATTGTTATTTTGAGCGGGCCGAGACTATTTGGCAGTCGTGTCCCTGTAAGTAGGCTACATGCAGACACAGACAGATCTAGATCTAGTGTCTCTCTTTCTTGCACAGTGTCACCTAAGCTTACTGTGTGTGTGGGTGTGTATGTGTGACGGAGTGATTGAGTTTGTGTTACTGTTTGTCTATTTCTTACGTGAGCCTTGAAGGCTTCGCCTCTTGTTATATGTTATACTCTTACTTTCTCCCAAGCGCAAGACAAATTCTTCTCTGAAAATTGAAGCCAATAAAATTTGAGTTGAGTTGAGTTGAGTTGAGTAAAAGCAAGATTATTCACTCTTTCACAACCCATACAAAGCCGACACAGTTATGTCCGGAGTGTGTCTATTTTCTGCACATCAGGTACGGCAAGCAGCGGCTGTGGGGAACCGTGGGGCTCGCCATCTCTGCTGTCACGTGCACGTTCGTCATCAACCACTTGCGTCACGCAGGCAGGGCCTTCAGTTATGACGTCATGTTCTACATGTTCGGTGGGTTCTGCTTGCTGTCAACAGTGACTGCGTATTTCATGGAAATGGACGTGAAGTGAGTGTATTAAAGGACCAGACCACGCTGTTTTAGCGTCAAAAACGCTTCGAATCGTGTTCCTGCGCGACCGAACACTTCCCGATGTTTGCAGTTAGTTAGAAAACCACTTTCTTACCGTCTTCAACAATGTTTGGTTTACTTCGGAATCTTCTAAGGCCGTAATCCGACGAATTTTGTGACCGAAGCGACGGATTTCTTCTCCAAAACGACCCGCCATTGTGCCGCGTGATCTTCGCGAGACTGGCTTATGAATAAATTATCCGTGACGTCACACCGTGTGGGGATGGTTGTTTACCAACATGACAACAAGCGTAACTGCAGACGAAATTGAACCGTACATGTTCGAACTACCGGTTTCTCTCCTCGAATCAAGCATGAAAGATGAGGGTGGAGGCCACTTCCAGCAGTAGTGAAACAGTGACGATGAAAATTGCGACACTGTTTGTCTCAGCGATCAAAGGTAAACACGCCCGCTCTCTGTGCTGAACTTATCGTCTGCTTTCGAGTCTGTGCTATTTTTTCACTCTCGCCTTGTCAACGCACTCGCGAATAAGTGGGATATTGTTTAAGTGTTCATGCATTGCATTCACGAGTAAAAGAACAACAGCTCATCGCAGTTTTAACTGTTCTTGATTATTTCAGAGACTGGTGTCAGAGTGGCCACTGTACCTGTTGTATTGTGTGGGAGGGGCAGATTTGAGAGAGAGAGGAAGCTAGCCTGAGGTACATTGTAGAATGAAAACTTGCAGGGGAGCAAGAATGCATCACCAGCCACGAAGGTGTACATACAACTTTTTTTGAGGTGCCTATATTTGTTTGATTGTTAAATGTATGTATTTGTTGTTGTTTTTAAAGGCTATCAAGAAAACTGTTGTCATTTAAATTTGTAACACTCAGTCACATATAGTTTCACACACACACACACACAAGATTAACTCACTTGCATGCCCACAGAAGAAGTTTGCTCTTCACATTGTTCTGTTGTTGTTTTTATAATGTAATCATTGTAACATCAACACTCAGTAATAACCAATATTACAACACAATCACTTTTTCATCAGAACTCACTCACATACTACATGACTTTGTATTAAACCCTGGTTTATGGACACTTGCATTTGTACTTTGCATGGGAAAGCAGCCTGTAGCAGTCAAAGTCTGGGCACTGTTGCATTGTAGTCTTGCTGTGTATGCAGAGCTTTGTTGTAGCTGCCATAGACCAGTGTTGCCATAGGCCAGTGTTAGGATCACCACCCCCTCAAACAGCTCGTTCAGTTAACCTGATGCCTGTTTTAGACAGAAAAAAAAGTTACCACAATCAGCAGAACTTTCACCGGACAAAGGGCATCATTCTTTCATACTTTCTTTCTCATAGCTTTTTTTTGGTTTTTATAATCTCTTCATTACACTAAATAACATCCATCTTAAGACCTATTTTGAGCCTTAATTTAAGTTGACTAGTAATGATATTAATCATAATGTATTTATTTTTATAATGTACAAACTAGAGTATGTATGTGGATATGTGTGTGATGGTGCTGGTATGGATATGTGTGGTTTGGGTTATGTGTGTACTGATGTGTACATTTTATGTGTTTTGTATGTTTTACGAGTGCGATTTTATGTGATGTTATTCTGTACACCAGCCAAAACAAAATGTCTGGTATATTAGATAATAAACGCGCCTTTAAATTTATTAGCGACTACACCCCGTCACCCTCCAGTCCCCCCCCCCCCCCCCATTACACCCTACACTTTTAACATTGTATAAAAAATCATGCCCCAATATAGGTCCCTAGTTACCTGGGAGGACGTTAAGCTCCATAATCAACATCAACAACGTATTGAATTGAATTGAAAAGCTGGGGTTAGGAGGTCTAACTTCTTGAATTAAAGGTTTTTTTTTCTCAGGTGCATGTAGTTTTTTATTTGCTTGAAATCATGGTGTATTCTGGTTGTAAGAGAAGAGTCAATTTCCTTGTAAGCCTGCAAAATTAAAATTTGTCATTTTTGAAGTAGCCTACATTTTTGTAAGAGTCCAAAATAGTCCAGGATAAGGAGGAAAAACATAGGGTGGGTCAGGAAATCTGAAACATTGCATAGTTTTGTTTTGCCTATGTAGACACAAAAAGTACTTAGAGCACTTTTTCCCCCCCAAGAGAGCATAGCTTAGTTTTAATTATTTTAATGCCACTGTTAGCAAGAGGAGTACTACAGACAGCAATCAAACAGTGGGTTTTTTCTGTAGACATTGTTATTTCTGTTTAGGTGTTTCAGTAGTTTTCTATGCGGATAAATCATGCTGCATGATCACTAGAAACAATCCAGCTCTGTAGCATGCAAGTTTTTTAAAGGTTTTTTTCCCCATGTTACTCTGAGAGAAAAAAACAACCCACAGAGATAAAGTTGAACTGGCAGTTTGAAGCAGTGGTAATAACACAGAGTTGTGCTCTTCCTACAATCAATTTTTTTATGTGGATGATGATGTCCACACATGTACTTGGTTGTATTATTTTGCTAGACTATGTGTTTCTGTTAGATATATCTGCTCACATGATTGTTGTTCATAATTTGACATTACATTTACTGCTGATCAAAATGTATTGTTGGAATAGGTCTGCTTAATATTCTGACTGCAGTTTTGTAATAAAATCAAATAACACAGATGTTTTAAGTATCAAAGTGCTTTTCACACACACACACACACACACACACACACACACACACACACACACACACACACACACACACACACACACACACACACACACACACACACACACACACTCACACACTATGAGTATGACTGCAAACATGAATTTGTACTTGTATTAATTATAATTACTGTATTACAGAACCTGATCTGAAAAAAAGGACAACAGCAAATTATTCATGCAAGCTTGCTGTATTAACGATTTCTTTATCTATTTAATACAACACTGAATTAGATAACAACTATAACAACGTGTGTGTGTTTGTGTGAATGTCTATGTGTATATGGACGGACACTGATTAAACCTGAGACTCATCGATTACCCAGGTGAGTGTAAAAGAGGGAGAGAGAGAGGGAACTTTAAGGTGGGTGCATGGGGACGGACATATAGTAACAGATATATATGTTTTAATCTGTAATCTTAACACATGTGCTTAAAATTAGGAACAGATGCCATTCCACTACAAATACTGTCAGTCTGACAAAAACGCCCAGTGACACTGAACCCCTATCCCTTACAGAACACATTCAGTATACATGTACTCACTTCCTTTCGTCTGCGTTTAGTGAAAGCAGATCGTTCTGATGACATTGGTATCCGGTTTCTGACCTCCTGTGAGTGGTCAACAATTGTCGGAACTGGAACTGCGTTAGGCAACAGCTGTTTTGTGTGTGCCAGGTTTTCTTGCCGGCTTAACTGCGTTCGCATTGGAAGAAAGTGTCGCGAAACACACAACATCGTGTTGGCCGTTTCCAGTTAATCAGTCTTGCTGCAGAAGTTGTAAGCCCATCGGAAAAAGGTGACAACTGATGCCTGAACCTTTTTTCTATACTTCATAGCTATCAGCAGCCGTGCGCATTCCTTCGGCGTGCTGTTGATGCTCGATTTAGGCAAACGCCCACTTGAGCGTAAGCTGTAACTTTCGGTTTCCAAACACTAAGTGACGTCACAGCCGGTTCTCGTCTACTGGCGGCCATTTCGAAGTCTCGTTTAGCAGACGAATTTGGCGGAACGTTTTTAATTAAATCACAATGATTAAGCTACGAATCGGTGAATTTCTTTACATTTTTGGAATCTTTAGGTGCATTTCTCTAACCTTCAGTCATCGGTTAGTGGTTCTAATAACCTTTAAAACAGCGTGGTCTGGTCCTTTAAAGCTTTTCGTCTCATTGTTATCTGTTGGTGTTATGTTACTTCTGCATGCGGCGTATCGCTGTGTGTGTGTGTGTGTGTGTGTGTGTGTGTGTGTGTGAGTGTGTGTGTCTGTGTCTGTGTCTGTGTCTGTGTCTGTGTGTCTGTGTGTATGTGTGTGTGTGTCTGTGTGTGAGTGTGTGTGTGTGTGTGTGTGTGTGTGTGTCTGTGTGTGTGTGTGTGTGTGTGTGTGTGTGTGTGTGTGTGTGTGTGTGTGTGTGTCCTTCGCTGGGGGTATGCAATGCCTTGGCTGGTTGACTGTGCATTGCACTTCTACTTAATTTATGGTTTGTTTGTTTTGGACAGAAAGAGAGAGGAGGGAGAGAGAGAGAGATAAAGAGAGAGAGAGAGAGAGAGAGAGAGAGAGAGAGAGAGAGAGAGAGAGAGAGAGAGAGAGAGAGAGAGAGAGAGAGAGAGACAGAGAGAGACAGAGAGAGACAGAGAGAGAGAGAGAGAGACCGCGATTTTAAAAGTCAGAGTACCAGGGTCATAAACAAACTGGTGGACGAACGGGCAGACAGACAGCGAGATAAACACTACGACAGAGTGGTTCCTCTTCTGAACTTGCAATACCAACCAGAGAAAATACTATAAATCTAGTTGAACAAAAATGTCCTTGTACTGTTGTAGTGTTTCAGTATTTAAAAATATAACCTTTGTTTTCTTCTTTTTTTCCCCCGTCTTTACACCTGTTCCTTGTTCCCGTCTTTACACCTGTTCCTTGTCCCCGTCTTTACACCTGTTACTTGTCCCCGTCTTTACACCTGTTCCTTGTCCCCGTCTTTACACCTGTTCCTTGTCCCCGTCTTTACACCTGTTCCTTGTCCCCGTCTTTACACCTGTTCCTTGTCCCCGTCTTTACACCTGTTACTTGTCCCCGTCTTTACACCTGTTACTTGTCCCCGTCTTTACACCTGTTCCTTGTCCCCGTCTTTACACCTGTTCCTTGTCCCCGTCTTTACACCTGTTCCTTGTCCCCGTCTTTACACCTGTTCCTTGTCCCCGTCTTTACACCTGTTCCTTGTCCCCGTCTTTACACCTGTTCCTTGTCCCCGTCTTTACACCTGTTACTTGTCCCCGTCTTTACACCTGTTCCTTGTCCCCGTCTTTACACCTGTTCCTTGTCCCGTTGTGCACTCACTGCTCCATCCACATCTGAATTTCGTTCCGCTGCCAGATCTAGACTTACCTATTTTACAGACACTTTTATAATATAACCCTTCTTGTTTGATTTTTGATTTGTAACGTTAGCAGTCAATGTGTGTGACAGGGTGACACTGAATGGCCGAGGTGCACGATAAAGTTATCAACCGGTCGGGAGCCAGTAACGTTCTTGGACTGGTTGGAACTGAGATTCGTTGTGATTTTAACGAATCGGACCCCGCGGTTTGTTCTCTCCCGTTTCGGTGGTATCTACTTTGGTTTAAACAATGTTTATTCATATTTTACATGTTCAGGAAATGTATATCGACATAAGGTGAAAACAACAACCAGCCTACGGCTTATGGTGGTGTCTTCAAACAAATGTACAAGAAGAACACGGCAGACAGTCGAGTCAAGCCCTTACACAGTAAGCAAAAACAATCCGTACATTTTACACAAAATAGTATCCAAATTTATAACAGAAAAGAAAAAACAAAAAAGAAGGTGAGAAAAACACCAAAACACCTACTTCCGGTTCGTGCAAATCAGCCCTGGTTACATCTGTTTCTGACTGAT